>NC_142349.1:58420615-58722004 GCF_059441175.1 Urocampus carinirostris | reverse complement strand
AAGAATGTAGAGAACTACCGAAGGGGTGGAACTCAAGAACTGTCGCAAAGAATGACGGCTCAACAGCACAATGTAGCTCCAGCCCAATACCAAATTCACCCTCAGAAAGAAAACCCGCAGTCCCATCACACGGACACGTACCATCCAAATGTTAGTATCGATTACAGTAGGGACTCCAGTTCCGCAACTGTGCCCATCTCACCCCGCACTGCACGTCGGGCTTCACTGCCTTCAACCCGCCAGGGGATGTCGCCTGGAGATTTGTTCATTGAGCAGCAGGCACAGAGCATCCTCAACAGACAGGGGTAAGTTCATGAAAAGTCACTCTGATTTTGCTCTGGTTCAAGGCAAGGGGTTATGACCTCTTGTCTGAAGGCTTTAGTAGCAACCAGGGTATTATCCATTGTTTCAAAACTTTCTATTGGGGTTCCCCTTTTACAGTTTTTATTCAGTTGTTTTCCAGTAGTCGAACAATCATAAAACAAGTATTTGTGACTATTTGACATTTTACTCAGTCTTGCTGTCCTGTCGAAGAGCAAATGGTCGCCTAACACAGATACAGAGGGCAATCCTCAGGGATTCATTGACTAGCTGTCAAGGTACCGAGCAGCAACAGGAGAAACAATCCCTTTATTAATTGTGCTTAATGAATCAAACACCAGACAGTTTGGATTCTGCACCCACCTCATTCCTAATTGGCCTTACTTTTTCAATGGATTGCCAATAGTAAGTACCTTGGTCTAAATAATCCATCAATAGTGATACTTTGATGTTTCTACCGCAAAAAAAGGTTTTACAGTTTATGTACCTTAGATCAAGAGTGTTTGAGAGGCTAAACAAATCAAAGGGTGTTTCTTTGTTTCTGCTTACTGATCACATTTTTACAATCCTTTCCCCTAAGAACCAGAGGCAGTACACAAAGACCTCCCGAGTGGAACACAGACAGAAACCACCGTGCTAGACACCGAACTCTAGACTACCCCCTCCCACATGGTCATGAAACCTCCCACCACAGGACTGTTCCTCTTAATCGGCTTAGTTTGACTCAACACCAGTTTGCTCATAGCTACCAACCTGCTTATGAAAACCAAAAGTTCCCTGCATCGACTAACAAGCTCCAAAGTCCCCCAGAGGTTAAACCACGGAGACGAGTAAGCGCTGACCAAATCCATGCAGCCCGCAAGGAGGCAAGGCTGGATACCGGGCTGGAGGCGAGGCTGGAAACCCAGCATGGCTCCAAAGAAGAAGAACATACGGAAGGTTTGTTGAAAAGCCGGAAAGCGGTGCTGCCGTCCGAGATCCGTAGGCGGGAAAAGACAGAACCTCACACAGGTTCAAGCCAGTATGTGGAGTGGCAAAACTACACCCCAGATCAGAGGACCGTAGGTCAAGATCTTGAGGTGGACTGGCGGTCACCCAGAGAGCGAAGGCGAGAGAGGAACACGGACAAGATCCGAGAGCGAGAGAGGCACCGTCATTCAGGTCATTGGACTCAAGAGGACTCAAGACCTGTGCACCCAGAGAATATCTCTAAACCCGTCAACCATCCAGACTCACTCATGCTTTCATCAGAACCTAGACTGGGTGCCAAAGAAGATCTCCAAAGGCAAGAGCAATACAACTCCTCAAGAAGGTTTCAAACAGAACCCAAGGCAAGACAAGAAGCTCATTTGAAAATGGAAATTGAGCCTCGACAGTATGAAGTTTTAGAACCCCGTAGGCTTCAAGAACTGCAAAGGATTGACTCGGCAGTTTACCTTCAGAAGGGTTCTTCTTTACCTCAGGCCAAGCACAAAAGCACAGAAGCAAGCGCAGGGCCCAAACCCAAAACACGAACACGCTCCATGTCAGATATCGGTATCAGTCAGCACTCTGTCATGTACCGGAGAGAGAGGGCTGTCGAGAGTTCTGTCAGACCTGTGCTTCAATCAGGGGTTGTTAATGCCGAGATGGGAACCTTGGACACCCGGGTGTCGGTGGCCCAGCTGCGACACTCTTACCTGGAGAACGCCAACAGAAAGCCTGACTTGTAGGTCCTTTGGCATGAGTTCTGTCATGTTCAGTTGTATGACTAACTCTTTAAGTAGTAAAGTCCATCTTTTAACAAATGGGACCGGCTCTAGAGGACAAGTCTCCGACAAGGCTAACTAACACTTGGAATGTTAAAAGGAGGCCCCATGCATTCTGCATAAATGTATCAAGTGTTTAAACGTCAAACTGTATTTTAAATCTGGATTAAAACCTAGTTCTAAGATGGGCCTTCTGACACTAAATTTCCACGGGCAAAAATGACCTTAACGCAGTTAACAAAAGTGGAAGAAAATACCTCGTGGCTGTCTTTGATGATGAACTGAAGCCCTAAAAACAAACATTAAACCTGTCTTAATTAGTCTTTAAAAGTCTATCACAGACTTGAAAAAAGATAGATCTGATTTTACGCTCTTTAACAATAAAGTCTAGGCATTTAAATGATTAGACAGTTTCTTACCTGTGATGCATTCCCACAGCAACCTAGAAACGGATAGCACGGCATGTGCTACCCTAATTACTTCCTGTATCACCCCTCCCCACTGCCCCAAACACCTTTGACAACACATCCACCTGCCATTAACAAGCATAAGTTTAGATTACGTCGTTAATGTTGTCTGAAATTTTCTTAAAGGGACATTGTGTAATATTTGACCACTAGATGGCACTGTATTATCTAATGTGAACGGAAAACAGTGTCCAATGAGCGCAGCTTAGCGGCAAGATCCCAGACAAACATGACGGCGACTTCCAGGAATGGATTCCGCTTTGTAAAAGAAATACAAATTCTTCGAGCTATGAATATTTCTAAAGAAAATAACATTGGTATGATAGTTCATGTATTTTTGCCCATTACTCAAATCAATGCTTTTTTTACTGAATGAAGATTTTTTTGTATCACTGGGAAGAACTAAATATTACACACTTTCCCTTTAAGGCGAAAAATGCATGATAGAAAATTCAACATACAAATCGCACTGGAGTATAAGTCGCAGATACAATAAACTTTGATTATAATACTTTATTACAGAACAAAATAATAATTAAAAAACTGAGCATTTCATTCAGTCAGCTGTTTTGATGCAGATGCCTTATCTAAAAAAAGTTATTTTGCTGAGAACGATTCTCACCCAGAGTTCAGATGCTTGGTAGGAGAAAACTACACCTCTACAAGGAAAGACAACCCACCACATTCTACATTGGACTTGGTTCTGATGAATCTATTGTAATAATGCTAATCCAGGTCTGGTTAAACAAACTCTGTTGAGTCACTTGTGGCGATGAAAGTATTTTGCCTTTTGGACTGTTATGTTTTGGAGAGTTAGACCCAAGCCCAGACACACAAGCTGAATGACAATAGTTTATTTTGGAGCAAAGGGAATTGACAAAAACACGAGTGGAAGAGAAAAAGACAAACAAAAAACACAGACCGGACAACACTCATGGCTGGCAAAGTCCAAAATAGATCAAGACTTTGTATACTCGGGCAGGAGATCAGAAAACATCAAGAGCAAACAACAATCTGACAGCCTTTCCTATCATCAGAGTCCTTAAATACTGGGTTCTTATTAAGAGTACGATGTGGGTGGGGAAGCAGGTGTCGGGTCCTCCTCTTCACCTAAATGTTGGTGCCGTCTGGAGGTTGGTGGTGTGCTGAATCCCAACATAGACTAAGATTTGCCACCTATAAAAACCACTAACCAAAGTCCTAACTATGTCATATTCCCCTCGGCAGAGTAATATATTTAAAGTCTAACTTTTGTTTATCTAAAACTGCACGCAGATTGTATCTAACTCCCTTCAATTTCTTCGTTTGCACTTTCAAACAAACACATTCTCTGTCCACAGAAGCGAGAGTAGCCAGTCCCCAGCGACGGAGGTAGACCCAGGGTTGGATGGCCGAGGAGACCGACCGGTTCGGAAGCCCCGCCGCTATATCACCCCTGGCGACGGCCGCGATTCGGAAAGGAGTCGGACTCAACCCATCACATCAGCAGAACGTCTGGAGACTGACCGGTGTGAAAATGAAGTCCTCATAGACTACTCGAAGAAGCTAATATCTTGATCTGACCTGTTTTTTTTTACTTAGGTCCCATCTCAGTCCAATCCACTTGGAAGATGTTGAAGGTGATTTGTAATCTTTTTGCTAACAGATCTTATTTGAAACCCAAACTACAGTTTGAATCTCTCACTCTGTAGTGGATGAGGAAAAACTGGACGAGCGAGCCAAGATGAGCGTGGCAGCGAAGATGTCTCTTTTCAGGGTAAGAACTTTCAACCCAAATTCTTGGACCCACACATTGATTTTCCTCTTTTGGCAGGAGTTAGAAAAGACGTCGGAAGGGGGCGTGCCCAAACCCCGTTCCAGGAACGCTGCCGTGGAGCGCCGTCTGCGGAGGGTCCAAGACCGCTCCCAGACTCAGCCTGTCACCAGCAAGGATGTGGTGGACGCTTGCAGGTACTATTACATTCAGAAACTATATACTGTCTTGTCAGCAGGTGGTGCTATTGCAATGGTTTTAAGACCATTTAGTCGGAACTGATCCTAAATCGTATGTTACAGGTGCTTTGTTTTGTACTTGGGGTTCCCTTAACCACACATGGGCACCATTTCCTGATGTGTGTCTTGGGCAAGTACAGCGTAGTGGCAAATATTCCCACTAGGTTTCAAACCGGGGACCTTTCAATGTGCTAAGCACTGCACTAGGGTAACACATACAAAATCAGTAAATCTTTTAAATTGATTTTTGTTTTTGTTTCCTCAATTTACTTTATGTTTTAAGAATTATTTTTAAATGTCTTTATTAACAAAATTATCTAATACCTTGGGATTTATTTTCATACATTTGAAGTTTTAAGCTTAAAATATACCCTACAAAATTGTGTGTATTTTTAGTGTAATTTTCTCTTTTAACATATTTTAACTTTGTTTCTAGTTAAAGAATGAAATGTATATTTTCTAACATATTGTTAATCATTTGGTTCAAATCAAATATGTTTTTCTGATCTTTCTTGAAAATATTCCTCAAACATGAAAGATTATCTACAATTTACTATTTAATACTTAATCGGTGTGATAAAGATGTTTTTCTCCTCCAGTAATGTGACAAAATTTCTTAAAACTGGAAAAAATACACTTAAAATAAGCTAAAAAATTTTGGCCAATGGAGTACAAATGTATTTTTGCAGTTTTTTTAACATTTATTTCATTATAAATAAGGCAAGATATATAGAAAACTGAGGTTTATTGGAAAATGATAATACTTGGAAAAGCAAATAATACCTTAACAGCAATACATTAGTAGAAAAACAAGTACTATTAAAAAGGGCTTCAAAAAAGAAATTATCCTCCACATCTTTTTGTATAGATTAGCCTTCCATTACAAATTATTATATTATTATATTTTTTATATACTCTTTATTGTGATAGGTGAATATTTTTAAAGATCAGAAGTACAAGTGACTACCCAAAAGTTGAGTTGTCATGCTAGTATCAGTGTAAAAATTAGTAGTATTGACCACCCCTGTATTTTATAATTACTCACTACTTTATACAATTTTCTGCCACCTTCTCTGATGACATGCGCTTAAAATGGTTTTACATTGACGTCAAGCTGCAATGACCATTCGAATTTCAGTGAGTCCGTGTACTTTTTATTATTGTCTCGGTTATAACCATTTTAATGATAGTTTGCTTTATTTCAATCTACTTTCACAAACTGACTCGAACCAAATAGTTCAGAATGGAATTGAGTAAACATTCAATTCTCATTTGGTTTCATGATAGAAATGTCTGCCGTAGTACTAAAAAGATGGATGCCAACAAGTATTATTGTTCAAGTAATACAATTATTTTTCCCTCTGAAGTGATCCTTCCACATCATCGCAGGCAGTGGGAAACCAAACCAGTACAATCGCCACCCCTAGTTCACCAGTAGTTGGCGTTACAGCGACGACCATCAGGTAAAACAGCACCAAAAAAAGACAATTCACATGTGATTCATTAGCCACCCCTTTTTTTGTGACAAAGCAGCATGAAGTACTTTTTGCATTCCCCTTATGAAGCTTTAATAAACCTTACAAACACAATGTATCACCTATTTACTCTCAGCAAGACAGACTGTGTAGTATAAAAACATAAGAACATAATAATTTGTTTATCAAGTTTATTTATTTAGCAGTGAAATGCTTGACGGAGGAAAACATTTGGGGTACAGCAACAATATTAACAACCTACAACTACGCTGTTCTCTGCTACCAGTCTCTAATACAATCCCGATTCGAGCCCTAATGTGTCAGGACCAGAACAGAAACAGGACCCAATTGCGTTACGTTTCTCACCAGTTTTATTAAAGGAAAGAGGAAGGGCTGTGCCCACGATCCGGTGTTCGCTAGGTGCGGGAAGCAATTCGCTCTCGTACTCGGATTGTGATCCGAACACGGAAGTGGATCTTCCGTAGCGAGCGATGGCAGTGTCAAGGACAGAAAAACAGGTCGATAGCCGGGACAGGAGAGAAAAAAAGCGTGGTCGGGGTCAAAAACGGGTCGTAGGCTGGAACGGGAGAGCAGACGTGGTCGGGATCAGAAACGGGTCGTAAGTTGGGACGGTAGAGCAAACGTGGTCAGGATAAAAAACGGTTGCATATTGCAAATTCTGAATTTTGAGCATGTAAAAGAATTTGTAGTTGATGGTAGAGAAGGTACCGTAATGAGGGCCCGAAAAACATCTTATTTGTCATCGTAAGGTGAAAAGAACAAACTAGGGACGCCAAATCCCGAAGGTCTATTGAAGTTTATTTGTTTTTTATTAAAATGAAGCAGATTGTCCACAATATTTTTCTTGGTGGCCTCTTGATGGCGTCAATGTCCACGTCTCGTCCTCCCCTCGCGAGCGGCTGCTGCACCTTATAGGGGAAAGAAGCTGCTTTGTACTCAATAACTCAGCAGTGATGATCTCCAGCATTCCCGCTTGCTGCATTCTTTGCCTTCTTACAAGGTCCAGATGTCAGGAGTTGGGCACCAAATGCTAAGCCTACACTTCACAGCTCATCAAGGGATTTGCTTTGCTCTATGTGAGAAAAAAACAACAACATAAAAACAGTCACAAAGTTAATTGCAATTCCAAGTTTTATTTTTGAAAATGTAATTTTTGGAAAACCCTAAAGTTGACTTGAAATCCTATTTCAATTTAGCATCAAACTTTAATATAAAAGCCTTGATTCGAAATCGTAAACATCTCTACAATTATCTATTTTTTTGAAACCTAAAAATTTGTTCCAGAGCCCTAACTTATTAAAACTTTAAACTCATTATGATACCAATTTTGATATCACGGTTGAGATTGATCGACGCTGATTCCGATACCGATCACATTGATTAAATGTAAATGATTGTGTTATAGTGTTTCTCAGTAACAATTATTTTAACATGGAGTTAATTCATATTCTTGTTTCGAAACATTGACTGTTTAAAGCTTTGAATTCAAGCCGATACCAATTTTGATAGATGAGTGGAAATGGTTAATACTGATTCCAATACTGATTACGCTGATTTTATGCATATTATTGTGTTGTCGTCTATCCCAGTAACAATTATTTTAACACGCAATTCTATACAAATCTTGCTCTAAAGTCATAACTTTTTCAAACTTTAAGGACAACTTGCTGTGGTTGACGGAATAATGGATTCTGGTGTTTACTAGAAAAGCCCAAAGGAGAACATCAGGCCATCAGTTCGTGTCCTCAGACTCAAGTATGATCCAAAGCACACCAGCAAGTCCACCACAGAATGGCTCAAAAAACGAAAACAAAACAAAGGTTCTCGGGTGGCCAAGTCAAAATTGGATTTATATCCATTGGGATGCTGTGGTTTGACCTAAAATGGGCAGTTCATGCCAGAAAACCCTCCAATATGACATATTCAAAACAATTTTGCAAAGAAGAGTGGGAGAAAGTTCCTCCACAGCGTTGTGAAAGACTCATTACCAACCATCATGAAGGTTTATTTCTGTTATCGCTGTCAAAGGTAACTCGCTATTAGGTTTAGGCTGCAATTACTTTTTCAAAGACGGTCAGATAGGTTTCGAATTGTTTGGGCCTTAATAAATGGAATCAAAATTTCAAAACTCCTTTTTGTATTTCTTTGGGTTGTCTTTGTGTAATATTAAAATTGGTTTGATGATCTGAAACCATTGTTAATGATAACTGTAAATATCAAATACCTTTTCACTGCACTGTACACAAAGAGAATGTTTTTCCAAAATCCAAACTTTTACCGAATCATCGTAGTATTGTTTAATTTCTCTTCGATTCAGTATCCAGGCACCTCCATCCCCTCAGCAGAAGGTCCAGGAGACACTACCGAGTGAGACACCGAATGAAGAGGGGGACGATCTTTCCACCCTTACCCTGGCTGAGAAGATGGCCCTCTTCAACCGGCTTGCACATCCTACAGACGAGGCGGCCCTAAGGGCCGAAGCCCTCCGTCAGCGTCGTGCTCTGGCCCGCTTTCAGACACAGCCCATCACCCAAGACGAAGTGCAACAGGTATTTTCAATATTTTCCACAAAAATAAGAAACTAGGCTTTGAGAAGATACATCAGGATGAGTGAATATAAAGTTGCCTTTATGAATACGTTTTAGATTATCCTAAACTGTATAACACCAAAATGGTTGACCCCGGTCTAAATGCCCGGAAATTACTGAATGGATCCCGATGAAACCAGTTACACATGTTGAAGGTCATACGTTTTATTGGTTTAATTTACACATATAAAATACAAATATTTGTTGGTTCTATGACAGATTTTCATAAAAGTTTAATATGAGTGCCAATTGTAATCATTATGTTTATTAACTTTGCCACTCGAGTGAAACTTGGCTTCATCACTAAACACTAGACGATCATCTAAATCATCTTATTTGAGTTTAGCTAGCATTTCCACACAAAATGATTTATGTTTTCACTTATCACCTTTCCTGAATGAGGTGCAGCTTGTAAGGTTTAAATCAAAATTGTTTCCTTAAAGTTTGCCAAACTGTTGTTTGTGGCAAATGGGTTTCCATGCTCTTCTGACACTCTTCCAAGGGCTATGTTGGAAGGCTCAAAGTACCTGCTCCAATGTCTCTCCTGATTTGATGGCCCTCCTGGCGATTTGGGTTTGCAAAAGCAGCCCTTTTCTTGAATCATTAGTGCCTAGGCCTTATTTGTTTTGTAGTTGGTGTCTGGTGTACTACAACCTGAGGATAAGCGCCACAGATAATGGAGGGATGGATACTGCAAACTGCATAGTATTTTGTTATTTTAATCTGGGGTACCAAGGGGTTTTAAATGCCTTAGTTCCCCTATCTTCTACTATATGGCATTTTCTCTGTACGATTCCCACCTCAGCATACAGTACAATGCCATATCCCGGGGGTTTACTGTATTCCATAACTAAACAGCTGTCCTCACAGGTCTCTGACCCTCCGGTTGGCTCCTCAGTGGACCATACTCAGTCCAAGTCTGAAAAAAATGTAAGGTCCCTGAAACTGATTGGATGCATTTGAGTGAGCATCTTGTCTTTTGATAGAAGTGATCTTGTTGTCTGATGAAAGGAATGCTATAAATTTTGCAAGGTTTGCTGGCTTTGGTGTATGACAAGCATGATTGCTTTTCAAATGTAACAAGAAAATAATTTTACATTTTGAGATTTTTAATGCATACCGTCGGATGTAGTGCTTAAAGAGGGGCTTGTTCAAAACCAATTTGATGGCCCATTAATAAACAAACAAAATAAAAAAGAACATGTACATATAAAATTTTGCATGTGTGTTCTTAGATGCATATCGGAAAAATGGGATACCTATTTTCCTTTTGTATTGCCAAGGTATCAGATCAAGACTCTGTATAGGCAGGTTCAAGCTGGCAATGTTCTTCTTGGGAAGACTGGAGAGCAGGGCATTACAATAATCCAAACAAAATAATAGAAAAGCATGCATCAGCACCCCCTTGTTTGACTGAGAAAGGAATGGGCGGACTCTGGCTAAATATGGCCAGCAACTCTAAAAGTTTGCCCACCCTTTCTTTCTGCAATTTCAAATATTTATTATTTTTCATTCATAGATAAAACAGAGCAGTCAAGTGCGACTAGAGCCCCTCCCTGCCTCCATAGTTCGCTCAATGGCAGCTTCCCCCTCACATGCTTCTGTTGCCACGGTAACCATGATGCCCGCTATTTCCTGCGAGGGGACCCCTGCCACCCACCAACAGACCACCACTGCAGAACACCAGGAGAGGGCATCGCGGCACCTCTCGGTGACCCACAACTCGGGGGACCCGTGCCACTCATGGCCCCTCCCCATTAGCTCCGAACAACCGGGGGCTCCCCCTTGTCCCGCCCCTTCTTCCAGCAGTCTTCGCCGGCACCAGCAGGAGGCAGACGAAAAGGAGGAGGCGCATCCCATCTCAAAAGAACTCAGTGATCCCCGGGAGGAGAACTCGGAGGAAGGAGGAGAAGCGGCAGGAGGAGACTGGGGCGCCCCAAGCCGAAGACGATTCCCAGGTAGGAAACGAGTTCAGTGTGAGAACAAAAGGGAGAAAGGGCGGTGGACTCTCTTCATTATCTCTTTCTGTGCTCCCACGCATCAATGCTCAACAAGCACACACTTGCCTCAGCCTTCCCCGCTGAGGGGAGAAGGTGGGGTGGCTGGATTTATTCGGGTGGCAAAAAGAGAGTGAGGGATTTGTCTCATTTGTATTCAGCACAACCACATGGATCTCTTTGTCCCAAAGAGAGGGAGCTAGCAAAGCATTTCATCCTGAAGGTGGCATGTTACCGTCAGTGGGATTGGGCAAGGACACAATAGGAGTGTCAAACCAACCAGCGTTTGGAATCGAGAAGAGTCAGAGTAACCTCTGCCTTTTGGCACCCAGATTTAAAGTTGGACTTCCGTGCCTGAATGATCTGTCACTGATATTAGAGTGGTCTTTATTGTCATTGGTACCAACATATTGATCATTGTTTGAAACAACATTAGACATGGCAGTTCAGGAGTAACATGTAATAGAAGATTTTCAACAAAAAAAACAAGATACAAAGGACTATTACAATGGATAGTACCACCACTCTCACCCCCATCAACATCCCAGTCCTTAAGGAACCAAAGCCCGTGACAATATTTATTCAAAAATGGCATGAGGGTGCTGAGGTGAAGGACTGCTTTCAACAAACTTGTTGGGAGGGGTTTGAGAATCAGGACCTGCAGGAGTACACTAACACTGTATTTCCTCTTATGCAAACACTGTATGGGTCAGTTTGGTGTATGTGCGCTTTTAAGAGTTAAAGCAATTTTTAAGATTTAAATAAAAGTTGAATAGCAGTCCGGAAAAACTCATGGCTGGCAAATTTTAGGAAGTCCAGGATCGATCAAAATGGTCAAGAAACATACACCGGCAGGAACATCAAAAAGGCAATCAACCATCAGACAGCTTCTAATGTAGGCATAGCCCTTAAATACACTTCTCCTGAGTATAGTCAGGTACGGGTAATGAACAGGTCCTTCAGTCTGTCTGCATGTTGGAACCCTTTGGAGGACAGTGGTGTGCTGAATCCTAACACAAAGATACTAAAGAAAGGAATGCTATTTGTAAATATATTATATACCACAGCCATATCCCCCTAGTGGGAGGTGGCTAGAGTCTTTTCTGACTCTTTTTGGGAGATTGATTCAGAGGAGGGGATTCCCAGCCCCCTCGCTCAACCCAACTGAGGTGTTGGGAGTCATTAGGTGACCAAACCCCCCAATTTTAGCAGGGAGGCAACGGGTACCAATGTTTACGTCTTAGGTATGACTCCGCCGAGGCTTGAACCACAACCTCCCAGTTTCAGGGCGGAAGCCATACCCCCAAGGCCACCGAGCTGGTTTTTGTAAATATAAAATTGGGAAATTTCTTTCAATAAACTTGACACGGTATCACAGTAGATTGCTTGAAAATCACTGCATTTTAGTCGGGAAACACTGCTCTAAGATGCCCGAGAAGAAATTAAAGTCCTTGTATTAGGAATCAAGCTTTTCTGTTTGATTTGCTTTACAAGTTCAGACAACCTTTCTGTGTCTTCCTTTCAGACCTGACGGATGGCACCGCATCACTCCAACCTCCAATAACTAAAGTGTTCTCCTCAACGACTCAAGTGTCAAGCATACAACAGACTCATCCTTTCATCCAACCTCCCACAACCCAACCTAGACCGTCCCTGCTGCAGACTCACGCTGAACTTCCAAAACCGCCATTATTGGCATACCACAAACCATTCACTCATCCCCAGCAGAACCAAGCCAGAACTCAGGAGGACCACTCTAAGACTTACATTCAACAGGACCTTCATTCCCCACCCAGACTTCAGGTTCCTCCTACACCACCTCCAAAACCACAAGGGTTTCCTCAAGCGCTGGTCAAGTCTCAGTCACTAGAGTTAGAACACAGCCACGACTTTGACAGTCTTGGAGTTCATTCCTGTGATCTTCCGTCTCCCACCGGCTCCACCGAACGTCTTTTTTACAACATGTCCGGCAAACAGATGTCCATCAAGGAGAGGTGAGCAGATGAAATGGCGTACTCGGCTGCAAGACCTGGATTTTTACATTTTGTGTAGAATACATTTAACATTAATTCAATTAATAATATATACTCTTATTGAACCTTCTAAGCTTTTTAGTGACACCTTAGTAAAACCTAACTAAAAATAAACAAACAAAAAAGGAAACTGACATCCACATCTAATAACATCTACTTTGGGAAAGGTATTCCTTCAAATTAGCAATATTAAGACACAAATCATTGTGAAACCCATTTCATAAATAAAATATCACTGCTCCAAGTGACCAATTTCCCCAGTTCGTGAAAAATGATCCATTTTAGTTGATTTCAATTGCATCATTCTACAATTTTATCACTGTGTGTACACCATGAATTGAGGGCAAGTCACTGGGCCTTAAAGGCCAAAGTGAGCAAGTACAGTAACTAATAGGTTTTACTTTCTAGCAGGGGATCCTCAGGATACGACATTAATTGGTTCTGTGTTGGGGATCGCAAGGTAATACTGTCATATGGCGGGGGATAGAAACTCTAATTAGCTACTGAGTTCCAAACTCCCAATAATCCAGGTGAAAACATTAAAATTGTATATACATATTAAACATTAGTAACAAAACAGTAAATAGCAAGTGTTACTTGTGTAATACATGTGTATATGATTAAATAGTATTATGTATAAAAAAACATGTAATTGTCTTGTTCTATCGTGTTACGTGAGCTGAACTGGCTCAGTGGGGTAAGTGGGTGGATGCAGAGGAAGACGGAGGTCGTGGTTTAAAAGAATAATTTTAAAGCTTTAACTTGCGAGGATTGTCTTGCCCTTTCAAGACTTTGTTGCATTATGTGCCTCTTTTTTTTTAATAATTGTCCAGATCGTCGATTACGGCCCTATTCTTTTGCGAGGGTAACGATGCTTGTTCATTCTTTGTATTTTTTGATGATCGCAAAATCCGTTTCCATGGTTATAATGTTTTTGGTTCTCCTGTCAACTATATAAATTAAATTTGGTCACGCAGGATTCATGCGAGAAAAGGGAGCATTGAAGAAGAATTGAAAATTAATTCCATGTAATTGTATAGCTATAGTGGGATATACAGAACATTTATGAAAAATATATGTTATAATTTTTTTCTGTTTATTTTATTAAAAGTATGAGTGATATCAGTGATTGCACTGTTAGGTATCAACCTGAAAAAAGGGTTACACAACATTCCTACTTTTTTTATGTTTTTTCGCGAGGAGACAAAAACAAAAAAGTATTCATCCCTGATCCCAATTGTTACAGTCCTGGAGATTTTAGAGCAGCTACTGTATATATATTTTTTGCACATTTCAGAGATAGTAAATTCGTTTTTGTCAGGGTGGCCCTTCTAAAGAAGAGCGGCGAGGAAGACTGGAGGAACCGAATCAACAAAAAGCAGGATGTGGCGAAGGTTGCGTCCGTCGAGGTGCCCCAGCAAGAGGAGGCGGAGCCTCAGAAGAAGGTGTGGTCTCAACACACATTTTCATTTTTCAAAAGCGTTATATTGCTTGCTGCTCGAAAATTGTTACAATAAAATCGTCATATATTGCCTTTTTTGTAATCCTTCCGACCCCATAAACCCGCCACTCAGGATGAAGAGGCGGTCATCAATGACCACTCTGCAGTCTGCTTATCCGATCAACTTTGGGTAAGACCCGCCTAACAGCCAATCACATTCAAGTGGGCGTTCCTGTAGTCCGATTGCATGTTATTATTCTAATCATTTGTTTTTCAATCGCAAGCCGTTTCACAAAATCAATTCATCCCTCAAGCAAGCAATTGAGAATGTTTGCATCCCCTCCCTTCTTCTTCTCTCATTCTCTCATCCTTCCACCTCTCCATCCTCAGGAGCCCGTCTTCTCCTCCACTTTCACTCCTCCTTTTTCCCTTGGACAAAAATGTCAATATGTTGACCAGCACGCTCAGGTAAGCTAAGGGGGTGGCTGCTTTGCTGTGCCACACTTTTTGTGCAATCATTCTTGAGTGAGTCCCATATTGTGTGTTTTTGTTTTAATGCCATTCCTGACTGCTTCGAGACTTCGGTTAGAACTGGGACTGTTTCCTTATGGTACTGATAAGTAAATTATCCAGAATGTCATGGTTGTAGTAGAGTAGACCACCGGAATACAGCTACCTTGCGTTACAATGCCAACCCCAACGCCCAAAAAGAGGCCGTCTAGGAAAGTCACCGTACTTGCACACGCAATAAAAGATCATGGCAGTGGTTGATTTCAGCCAGAAGATGGCATCAGCAAGTAGAATATTTTTCTATAACCCTTCGTCCAAGAATTAACCTGGTAATAACATAGTAACAACATAGTAATTACAGGATAAGTTGTTAATTTAGAAATGCATCTCAAACTGGGTACCCTTTGCGCGAATTGCTAACAAAAAGTAGCTCTTAGCTTCAAAAAGTTTGGAGACCTCTGCTCAGCATGCTTGAATAATGAACCTGACATTCCATTTCAGGGTCTATTCTGTTTTTGTTAACAATTTCAGCCTCAGCCAAGCAGAAAGGAGGTTAAAGATGCTCAGATGACCATCGAGGAAAGGAAGCAGATGATCTCCATGCGGGAGGATGCCTGGAAGAACAAGGGAAAGGGAGCAGCTAACGATTCCAGCCAGTACACCGTGGCGGCACGCATGGTCAAGAAGGGTCTGTAGAAAATAATGTTTTGGCTTTTTAGTTTTCGTGAAGCAGCATGTGGCTCACCCTTAGAGTTTTTTTTCTTTTCTACCTATTCTATTTCTTCCTGGGGCACAGGATTGGCTAACTCCACCTCAGCCGGGCAGATTAATCTTCCAGTCTCTACCAAGCTCAAGAGCGGCACAACCATTGTCGGGAAACCTCAAGAGAGTGCGTTTGAATTTTCTTATCAACATGTTAAACTACACTTGGGCACTCCGGTCCTGAAGGGCTGCATGTCCTACCTGGTTTTTGAGGTTTCTCTGCTCCAATACAGGTGAATCCCAGGTCCTGCCAGCTTGCTAAACTCGTAATTTGTATCAGCAGTTGGAGGTGAGAAACCTCCAAAATCATGCAGGACATGCAGCCATCGCAGACCGGAGGGCCAAGGTCTGCGTTAAACGATTTGGAATAAAACCTTTACTTTTTATGTAGACATCGAAGCCAAAGTAGACATGGAGTCGGATAAAAAGCTGGACAAGTTGGAGACCTTCTTGGGCCGCATCAACAGCAAAGGTATAGACAGTGCAAAGGAAAAAAAATCAGAGCATTTTACTCATTTTAAAAATACATGTTTCTTATTTCAATTGTATTTGGTTTCTTGAATAAAATAAGTAAAAAATTGAAATGAGTGAAAGTATCGTACTTCGCTCTTGGTGGATAATTTCCCTCTTTGAGAAATATTTTTTACCTAGATTACAAAAAGATAATGCGTAAAATCTAGCATCGGGTTTATAGTTTTACTCATTTTCAGGTGGTCATAAATTTTTTTTCAATCTTGGTAACAAATTATTTGAGCAGAATTTAAAAAATATATTGTGCCCGATTAAATATTTTGCTTTATTTATTTATCCTTTTCTTATTATTTTTGTCATATTATAAAATATGAAAAAAATCCCTTAAATGAGCAAAAGTAAAACTGGCCAATGCGGTAAGATTTGATTTTTACAAAGTACACTATTCATTTTTCTTATAATGTTTTTTTTATGTTGTTTCTCAAATAAAAAGGAATATTTATACTTGAAGTAAGCATCTAAAAGTTAATGTTCTTCCAATTTTTGAGTGAAAATATTCCTTAAAATGAGCAAAACTATTTTCAATGGAATAGATAAGTTAATTAAGCTTATTATAAAAATGTTTTTTATCACCTTATTCAAAAAAGGAGACAAAATCTATTCGTAAAATTGGCTAAATTATCCGCAATATGACAAACTTTTGTCGTGCAGCTGCAAAATAAGACAATTTTGCTTATCTTGATAATTGAGGAAAAAGTTACATTTATTAAAACTAGTTAAGTCATGTTTATTTGTATAGCCCTTAATCCCAAGGAGTCTTAAAGGGCTGCACAGACCACAGATTATTGCAAACCACAGACTATTATTACTATTATTATATATATATATATATATATATATATATATATATATATATATATATATATATATATATATATATATATATATATATATATATATATATATATATATATGGGATTATATATTGAGTAGTATGTTAGTTGCCAATTTTTCTCTTTTACCCTCTTGTTGTCCTCAATTTCTATAATCACCCCATGTCCTCTGGGTCAAAAAGACCCTTAAGTGATGACACTAATCCTTCAAGGTGTGCATAATGATTACATTTTAAACACCAAATTTTATATTGCCTGACAAATCACTTGTCCTTTACTAAAATATGTGTTGCAAAGTTCTCCTTCTTCACCTGTTTTGAAAAAAAACAAACTTTGGTTCACACAGTGGCGGGTCACTTTGACCCAAAGACAATAGGAGGGTTAAAGTATCTATCTATCTATCTATCTATCTATCTATCTATCTAAGTCTAGTGGAATTTTATTCCGTCATTACATTTTCTGTCAATTTCTTTTAGTGTTTGAGCCGCAGGAGAGTGCAACCCTGTCCGTCACAGAGAAGTCGGTGAAGGAAGTGATGAAGCTGGACGACGAGATCTTCTCCAACTTCTACCGCAGCGTGGCCCAAATCCCCAACATCTCCTCGCGTATCCAACCCGACGAGGACTTGGACGCTATATTCGGCTCGCGGCAGGGTTCGGGCAGGCTTACGTCGGCCGCCGTGCGGCACAAGCGCTCCGTGCGCCCGTCCAGGAACGTGCAGGCCTCCCGGAACCCAGTGAAGATGCTGGCCGCCCGCCAGGACATTCGTCACGAGTACACGGAGGAGAGGCTCAACATAGCTCAGCTGGAGAGTAAGAGGATGTCTTCAGACAAAGGTGAGTGCAGGGAAGGCACTGACCCTAATCCTGAAGCACAAGGGTTGTCATTTAGTTTTTTAAATTGTGACTAACGGGTTTGTAACTCAGCAGGTCCAGACACAAAAATACTTGGAACACTCAAAAATACAATAGAACCCCGGAATACAACAGTAATTTGGGAATGCTAGATGAAATCTTTGTAGAGTAATGTAATTAGCTAGTGCATTCCAAACCTCTAATACTCAAAATAAAACCATCAAAGTAGCAAAGTAATGTAAAGTAATATACAAGTACATGATAAAATTATATCTTAAAAAAAGGAAAAATGACATTTTGTTTGCCTTTGGTATCACGTGACTTGAGTTGGTAGAGTGGAGTTCTGGGTGGATGCAGAAGAGGACACACAGAGAATTATAATTAAAACTGATTTTAAAACGAACACATCTGAGGACTCATGCCCTTAGAATTGTTTTTGCTTGAAACGCCTCCCTATTCTTAATAATTGTTCCATATTTCTAACCAAGGGGAACAATGTGGGTTTTTTTTTTTTTTTTTTTTTTGGTAAGCGCAAGTTTCATTTCCAGAATAATCAGGTTTTTCTTCACCCTTTAGCATCACTTGGAAGTCTTGGAACCTATAGCTACACAAATCAAAGTTATTCACACAATATTTTGAACCGAGTGAAAGGGAGGATGGTGGGAAGTAGTTCACCATAACATATTGGCATCTTCATGATGCCATGACGCAACAAATAGCAGATCAGCATTTTATATAATGTTAGGTTGCACACAGGCATCTCAGAGATGGACAAACACCAAAAAGTAAACAATGTTTTTGGGCACACGTAACAATTATTTGT
Organism: Urocampus carinirostris; assembly: GCF_059441175.1. Classification (NCBI taxonomy): domain Eukaryota; kingdom Metazoa; phylum Chordata; class Actinopteri; order Syngnathiformes; family Syngnathidae; genus Urocampus; species Urocampus carinirostris. The sequence continues at coordinate 58,703,608 of NC_142349.1, read as the reverse complement.
TAGTGGTGTATAACGGTATGGTGGGGTATAATGGTGTAACAAGGGGGCAAAAAACAATGTATTCTCCAATGTAATTTTTGTAATCATTGTAAAGTATTTTTAGAACGTTCCTCTTCCTGTGTTGCAGTGACCAAAAGCTCCGAATATTCTGACGCAGCTCTGGCGGGTCTGTCCAGTAAGGAAAACTACAGTTCCGTCACTTTGCGCAGTGTCAACATCGCGGAAACGCCCGCATCCAACAACAGCGCCCTCCCTTACAAAAACCTCATGCTGCTGCACATCAAAGGTAGTTGGGCCCTCAATAGAATACTCTATTTGTGCTTTGGTCTCATCCGTGGGCTTTTCTTGTAGGCCGTCGCCACGTTCAGACCAGGCTAGTCGAGCCCAGAGCATCGTCACTGAACAGCGGGGATTGTTTCGTGCTGGTGACGCCGGAGCACTGCTTTGTGTGGATTGGAGAGTTCTCCAATGTCATCGAAAGGGCAAAGGTGATCTTTATTGATGCCACAACTGAGCTACCAAATGTAAAAGTTTCTATTTTTTTTTCAATATAATATTTTCTCTAGAAATTTGACTTTATTATACAGATAGTGCTTGTCGATTAGTTCGGCGGCTAGTGCCACAGGCATTAGAATTAGCATCTGTAATTAGCATTAGCGGCTAATTTCACCGCTTACCTTAGGGTTAAGGGTTAGGGTTAGAGGGTAAAGATTAGGCTTGGGAGTTAGGGTTTACAGTTACAGTTAGGGGGTTAGGGGTAGTCACTGTCACTTTATTTTTTCCCTTATTGTCTTAACTCATCTTGAGTTAATCTTGTATGTCTCTCTTTTTTATATTCGTAATATTCTTATTACGTGTCTTATTATGCCCCACGTTGGGCGCCACTTATTTTGGAGGGGACGTCGTTGGGCGTTGCCCCAAAATATAAGCATTCAGCAACGTTCAAGCCATGTTCAAAATTTGTTTTATAATCTGTTCACATGAGATCACATGATGTTTTTTCCCGGAATCGAAAGTGTTTTTTCTCGGAATCGGCTCGCTTAGTCAACAACTTGTGATTTCTTGTATCAACATTATCTCATAACATCCTGCCAGATGTCTCTTGTTAGCTTGAAGGCTGCTGACTTACAGTTAATCCACAACAATACATGTCTATAGTTTCTTAGTTCTGTTACTGTGTGGCCAGCAAAGTAAGAATTTCATTGTGCAGGGACAATAAACACTTTGAATTCAAATTTGAATTTAAGAGTTTATGGATAAGGTTAGGGGGTTAAGGGTTCAGGTTTTGGGGCTAGGGTTAAGGTTTAGGGTTATGGGGTCTAGGTTAGAGAAAACAGCATGTATACAGGGTTATTTGTTTGTCACTAGTCAAGGAGACAATTAATTCGGATTGATCCAGCCCCTGGGAAACAGAAGGCTGTTCTCCAAGTGGTTTAAGTGTAAAGGTATTGGTAAAATGACACGGTACTTCCACAGATGACAGAATTTATCCTCAGAGCCATGTGATTATTTCTAAATTGACTAACAAATGACGGCTATAACGATATAAGACATCATAATGAGTTAAATGATTGATAAAAGAAGCATCCAAAATGATAAAGGGGCTGGGTCTCCTATAAGCCTTTGGCTTCAACCCGTCATCTATTTTTTTTCTTTTGTTCATTTTCTGATGTTTTTTGCAACATGCTTGAAAAGTATGACTAAATGTGAAAACAAGAAATACAATTACCTATTAATAGAAAAAAAAATGTCATGCACCGAAGACTTCAAATACGAACCGAGAAATGGCGAAGGAACACTGTATTGTTATTACATGTACTAACAATTTTGGATGATTTTCTTCAGGCAATGGATCTAGCGTTGTTCATCCAGACGAAGAAAGACTTAGGCTGCAGGGCAACCAAGGTACAGACCATCGAAGAAGGCCTCCATGCGCAGACTCCGGATATGCAAGAGTTTTGGACCATCCTGGGGGGACACAGTGCCTACCAGCGTAAGGGAAAAAAACAAGATTAATCTACAAATTGAGCAAAGGATACCAAACTTCGTGTTTCTGTAATTAGCTGCCGGTCCACCAGAAGAAGACGACCGCTTTGAGAACGCCATCGTGGAGACCAATTGCATTTTTCGCCTGATGGATGACAAGCTCATGCCCGACGATGATGAATGGGGAAGGGTTCCTCGATGTTCTTTGTTGTCATCCAAAGAAGTAAGTGCTTGTCTGCCAGTAAATATACTGGACTACCTTCCATCCCTAGTTTCAGCATACCAAGGCAACGTTTTGAATTTTTGTTGACATTGTTTCATGGTCTGCATTCCAGGTGCTGGTGTTGGACTTTGGCAGCGAAGTATACGTTTGGCACGGCAAAGAGGTGACGTTGACCCAGAGGAAGGTGGCTTTTCAACTGGCCAAACACCTCTGGAACGGTACCTTCAACTACACCTGCTGTGACATCAACCCCTTGGACCCTGGAGGATGCAACACCTTAATACCAAGGTAAATGTCACAAGCCAGAAACGGAGACAGGACCCAATAGCGTTCATTTTACTCAGTTTTATTGAGAAAGAAAGCAGTGCTTGCTTCCACGATCTGATGATCATCGGACAAGGGTAGCTGATGGCAGGAACGTGGAAGTGGCACTTCTGTGTCGAGCGAGGATAGTTGTGGGCGGCAGGAAAGCTAGTCGATAGCCGGGACAGGGGAGCAAGGGCGGTAACGAGTCCAGAAAAAAAGGTCGGCAACAAGTATCAGGCAGGAAACAGGGCAAAACAGGTCTATGGTCGGGACGGAAAAGCAGGGCAGAAACAGGTCCAGAAACAGGTCGGCAACAGGTAACAGGCAGGTGAAAACAGGGCAGGAGATTGTCGGAGGGTACGGAGCTTGCCTAGCAAAAGCGTAGGTAGGCAGGACGGTCTGACAGCTTCCTCTTGGGAGCCGGGGGTTTAAAAGGAGTCAGGGAACCAATCAGCGCTCAGGGCGCCAAATGAATAAATATTTAAAGGAAAAAAAATCATTTTATTTTACTTTGGTGTTACGTAACTATCTGGCAGAGAGCAGTTAGTGGGTGGATGCACAGAAGGAGCGGCAGCGGATTAAAATGAAAACCGATTTTAAATCTTGGACTTGAGAGGATTGTAAATGCCTTTAAAAGACCTTGTTGCTTTAATAACCTCCTTATTCCTAATTATTTCCCGATTGCCAATTGGTTACGGCCATATTGCTAGGCAAGGGTAACAATGAGTGTGCCTTCTTTATATTTCTTGATGACTATTCTGTCAGGACCAGAACGGGAACAACGGGTCAGTAGCCAGGATAGAAGAGCAAAAATGGGATCAGGATCAGAAACTAGTCGAAGGCCAGGAGAGGAGAGTAGACATGTTTGAGATCAAAACAGATCGTAATGGGAGACAAACAGGAGCAAAAAACAGGACAGACGAAAAAGGGACTTGCCGTGTAAAACCAGAGATTCGCAGACGGACCGACAAAAGGTGACTGACAGGACAGAGTTTAAATACTGACATGGAGCCAATCTGTCAACAAGCTGCAGCTGGCGCCACACGGGCGGGGCCAATTGGGCGCCATGGCAACCGTGACACACACTGGCGCGGCCAATTGGGCGCCATGGCAACCATGACGTATTGAATATGTTTCATGTTTTGCTTCTTCCTACAGCATCAAGTCTTGGATCTATAACAAATAAATATAGTATTTTGTTAAACTTACTAGCGTAGTTTGAATTTTATAGGTTTTTGGTGTATTATTTTGAAATTATTGTAAAGTAGAGAAGCCTTCAGTTTATGGCAGAAAGAGCAATCTGCTGCTACCTACTTGATGATAAATAATATCAGTTACCGGTACTTGACTGATTGCTGAAAATCTTTAAACATACCTATCAAGAACGGCACAACTTTTGCAGATAATTATCTGTTTCGTAACGACCAATCAAATGATTTTGGACAATGTTTTGCGGCACACGAACTGAAGTCTCACAGAACACTTTAATTAAATGGATAACGTTCTTGGTCAGAATCCACGCTTTTACTAACTCTTTGAGGAATCGTTTGGCTTTCAAACAACCTAACCAATATCCTAATCTATTACTTGTACTTTAGCATCACTCTAAACAAAAACGTTTCACCTAAAACACTCAACTCTAACCCTTACACTTAACTGTAACCCTTAACCACAACCCTACATTGACACCTAACCATTTCCAGGTTTTGGACAACTTAAAACAGCCCCAAAGATTTTGACTACACAAATACAGCAAGTTTACTTTGAACTTATTCGCCTTTACCTGTCAGGACCAGAACGGAAACAGGACCCACTTGCGTAACAGTTACCACAAGTTTTATTGAAGGAACAAGGAAGGGGTGCGCCCACGATCCGGTGTTCGCTCTCGTACTTGGCTTTTGATCCGAACACGGAAGTGGATCTTCCGTAGCGAGCGATGGCGATGTCAGGGGTGGAAAACTGGTCGGTAGCTGAGACTGGGAGAGCAAGACGTGGTCGGGGTCAGAAACGAGTCGTGAGCCGGGACAGGAGAGCAGAAGTGGTCGGGATCAAAAACGGGTCGTGAGTCGGGACGGGAGAGCACACGTGGTCGGGATCAAAACAGGTCCTAGCGGAAGACAAACAGGAGCAAAAAATGGGACAGGCGTGAGTCAGGGTCGAAAAAGGCTTGCCTAGTATAAACGGAGATTTGCAGATGGACTGACAACAGGGGATTGACAGGACTGAGTTCAAATAGTGACAGGCAGCCAATCAGAACCCGCGGTGGCAATCATGACATTACCAGTCTCATACTCTCCACAGGAAGGGCCAAGGTCGTCCGGAATGGGCGATTTTCGGCAGGCTGACGGAGCACAATGAGACAATCTTATTCAAGGAGAAGTTTGTGGACTGGTCCGAAATGAAGTCACCTCTGTCACCGACGGGAGGGATGGAGCTGCTACCAGAACAACCGGTTTGCATCAAACTTTTTCCAAATCACAATTGTTTTCATACATTTTTTTACAAATATCCTTTCCCTTCAGAAGTCCACGGGGCGAGAGTGCCGACCGTATGACGCTAGCCTGATGCTGCCGCTCCTCCAGTCGCCGGTCGCCAGCATCTTGGACGGGGTAAACGTGGGCCGAGGCTACGGTCAGGCTGAGACCGAAGACCGCATGAGGACTCAAGAGATAAGCACCGTCTCGGTGGACGTGTGGCACATTCTGGAGTTCGACTACAGCCGTCTGCCGCGCCAAAGCATCGGACAGTTCCACGAAGGCGACGCCTACGTGGTCAAGTGGAAGTACATGGTCAGCACCTCGGGTAGGTTTTACTTTTAATTAAGCGGTGGATCAATATGACTGAAGGATTACTGTGTTTAGACAATCATAAAGATTGTTGGATTGCCTTCAGGGGCTTTTCTAAAAGATTCCTATGTTTAGAGTTCCAGCAGCCGATGGCCACTAATGCGGTCCTTGCAAACACTAGCCAGTGGTAATAGCACCCAGGATACCGGCTGCTAGCATTAGCAGCCAGTGCTCTTACTTTAGCTAGCGCAACTCAGTATGTGTAAGGGACATTTTTTGGTCTCCTGTATCCAAAAAGTACAATTTTGATATCTGAATAGAAACACATTGGATGGTTTTGCTCTGTTTAATAAGTGTTAAGAAATTTTATAAAAAACAATTTGCCTCATTATTTTGGTCGTATTTCGTTAGACATTTTGTCACTTCAAAATTTCACATTTGCACGTTTCAAAGTAAAACATGTTCATAAAGCATAGTTGCATTAAAACATTTTCCTAATATCTAACATGAAATTTCCTAGCTAATAAATAAAAAATAATATTGAATGCAAGTAAATAAAAATAAATACATTTAGATAAATGTTTAAAAAATTAAACAGTAAAAAATAATACATTTGAGTGGTATAATGATTAAAAAAATACTATAATATGTCCTAATTCATCAAATTCATCCATAATACTAAACCTTAAATATAAAAAATACAAATTAATACATTTGAATAGATATAAAAACAAAAAACACAGACAAAATGTAAACATTTCAAATTTAAAAAAAATAATGATAAAAAATTAAGAAACAAAATAAAAAATAAAAATAAAAGTGACCGAAAATAATAAGAGAAAAACAACATTCCTAAAAAATATTCATATTAATCTGAACAACGGCCACGTTTTTGCTCTCCTGTTCCGGCAATCGACCAGTTTTTCCGTCCCTGCCACCGCCATCGCTCGCTGTGGAAGATCCACTTCCGCGTTCCGAGCACAATCCGAGTACGAGAGCGACTTGCCTCGTGGGTCCAGCGAACACCGGATCGTGGGCGCAGCCCTTTCTCTTTCCTCCAATAAAAACTTGTGAAAAACGTAACGCGATTGGGTCCTGTTTCTGTTCTGGTCCGGTCCTGACATGGAGCTTGTGATTTTATCTATCTTTTAAAACATGATAATATGTTTGCTAGATTGCCGCTAATAATTCTTCTTGTATTTTTCAGTGGGACGCAGAAACAACCCAGAGGTGAGGAGCACCGGCCCAGGCCGTGAAAAATGTTGTTACTTCTTCTGGCAAGGCCGACATTCAACTGCCAGCGAGAAAGGAACATCGGCGTTGATGACGGTTGAACTGGATGAGGAGAGAGGAGCACAGGTAGAAAAAAATCCAATCATATTTGCCGTTTAAATCAACAATTTGTCAGAATCCATGTACACCAATGTTGTTATTTTCATATTGTTTATTTACACTGTCTTCATTTTTTTGCGTTTAAAAAGGTACAAGTGCAGCAAGGCAAAGAGCCGCCATGTTTCCTACAGTGTTTCAACGGTGGGATGATCGTCCATGCCGGAAAGAGGGAAGAGGAGGAGGAGAACACTCAAAGTGAGTATATTTTTAGTCCCGAGTGTGCTCTCTCTATTGATTTGTGGCATCAGACTTTTTTCCCAAAGCCCCAGCATGCATCATATAGCGACCGCCAGTAGTGTAAAAATACTTCATTTATTTAAATATATTGCTATTGATTAAAATAATCAGCAAAAACACATGTAGTAATCGCATAGGCATTATTTTCTTAAGACTTTAGAAATTCATCATTCATTTCAGGCAGTTACATTCCTTGTGAACACATATAAATACAACTTCAATCATAACAGAATACCTGAAAGGGAGTGGGACGAAGAAAATCCGACCCCTTACCTATACAGTGTACAGTAATCCCTCTGTTATCGCGGTTAATGGGGACCAAAACCACCCGTGAAAAGTGAAAATACGCGAAGTAGCGACGCCCCTTCAAAAATGCTTAAAAAAAATTATTATTATTATTATTTTTTTAATTATTTTATTTTATTATTATTATTTAGACCTGCGAAGCTCTGAACCACGAAGTAGCGACGCCCCTTCAAAAATGATTAAAAAAAATTAAAACTTTTTTTTTTTAATTTTATTTTATTATTATTTCTTAGACCCGCGAAGCTCTGAACCCGCAAACGAAGTAGCGAGGTCCCGCTAAATATATATATATATATATATATATATATATATATATATATATATATATATATATATATATATATATAGGGCAGCACGGCAGCGCAGTGGTTAGCGCGTGCGCGGCACAGTTCTAAGGTCTTGGGAACCTCCTGCGTGGGTTCAAATCCAGCTACCAGACTTCCTGTGCGGAGTTTGTATGTTCTCCCCGTGCTTGCGTGGGTTTCCTCCGGGCACCCCGGTTTCCTCCCACATTCCAAAAACATGCATGTCAGGTGAATTGGCCGGTCCAAATTGTCCCTAGGTGTGAATGAGCAAGTGAGCTGTCTGTCCCCGTGTGCCCTGCGATTGGCTGGCAACCAGTTCAGGGTGTCCCCTGCCCACTGCCCGATGATTGCTGGGATGGGCTCCAGCACCCCCGCGACCCTACTGAGGATAAGCGGTACAGCTGATGGATGGATGGATGGATATATATATATATATATATATATATATATATATATATATATATATATATATATATCAAGCCAAAACCTCAGCCCCAGAAGAAAGATTCAAAAAGAAGCTAATAAAATTTATGACGCTACAAAATGTAAATTTACATTAAGAGCATCGTAGAAAGAGGAGTTCACGTGGCTTGTAGCAGACGATGCAACGCAAACATTGCATGAATGAAGATGAGTAAATACAGGTACATGCTGATGGCAGATGGAAAACAGCAATGTCATATACATGCAATGAATGTTATAAGTAGATTTTAATAAACTTAATTTTAAAGTGTTGTTCTGCTTTATATTCTGATTATCAATCCTTAATACTTTGCAACAGCGGGTTTTTTGCAATTAGTCGTCTTATTGCATTTCAAGTTGTGAAAAATGGGGCAGGCAACTTTATGGCTGGGCAGGAAACTTTTCAGAGTTGTCTGCCCTGGTGTCTGGAAACTTTTCGTCATGAGTTTCAGACACTGATATACATGTACATATAAACACTACAAAGATACTAAAATGCAAGTACTTCAAAATAGTTCTATAGGAATACTTAAAAAATACCACTGCTGTAACACTATAATACAAAAATTCTGCTGCGTAAATATTATGACTGAAATGCAACAAAATATATCTACAGTAATACTACAAAAATACTACAAAAATTGTCTAATGGAAATATGACGGAATACTACTGTGGAAATACTACAGAATACTTCAAAACTAAAGTACAGTAATACTATTTAAAAATAACTCAAGTGGGTTCTGTAATTCAGACCAATTCTGGTTTTAGTAGCTTTTCCCGCTAGCATTTTAGGTTACACCACATACACCAGCTCTGACCAACTCCAGCTATTCGCTCTTTACAGCCTCACCGGTTTATCCAGCTCGCTCTGTCTGTCTTTTGTTGCTCACACTAGCTTTCATGTACTGTCACTTGCTGAGAATCATTCTTCGAATGCACATGCTTCAGCTCCATCCAAAGCTACAAAAACCTCTAATGATGAATTATTACACACTGTCACATTAAGGCGAGTGGCGTCTGTACTGCGTGCGTGGTGAAGTGCCGGTAGAGGGCCACCTGCTGGAAGTGGTGTGCCACTGCAGCAGCCTGCGCTCTCGAGCCTCCATGATCCTGCTCAGCGTCCAGAAAGCGACCATCTATCTGTGGAACGGTTGCAAGACACAATCGCACACCCGCAGCGTGGGCAGCACGGCAGCCCTCAAGGTCAAAGAACAGTAAGAGGCCTTTCTTGAATGTATAAATGGATGGCGTAGCAAAATATTCAGGAGAGTTGGTTTCTTTTGAGGTGTCCTCTTGAAGCTGGACTCCACAGCAGCAGTAAGGTGACTATTCATGAGTGCGACGAGGGCATGGAGCCGTCTGGTTTCTGGGACGCCATGGGACATAAAGACAGAAAGGCCTACGACTGCATGTTACAAGGTGATGATGGGCATCTTTTATGGTTTTCATTCATGTATGTAACAGGGGTCACCAACGTGTTTCCTTCGCACACTGGGAAGCCGCCTAAGAACACATATGTAGTCCACAGACGAGTACTGAAAATAGCTTTGAGTCATTGTGATTTTCTAGGGGTTAACCTATAATAATTACAAGTTTGTAATAACACAATAATGTTTTGGTAACAACATAGTAATAACATAAGTTTTTGTTTTTGTTTTTCAAATGCATACCAATGGCCCTTTGCGCTATTCAGTACAGTAACCAAAAAGTATCACTCAGTTTAAAAAGGTTGGTGACCCCTCATATATAGTGACAATGCCTAGCCCTTAACGGGACGGACAGCAATGAATGAACAGTTATTACAGATGTTTTAATTACAGAACATCCCGGCCACAAATAAGTCGCAGATAATGGCTGCCAACAATTCACAAGTGCAAAGACACATTGGCTTACTGTCATTCTCACAATAAAAGGGTGGTCCATTAGCAGAAATGAAGCTTAAACTTAAAGTCAAGAAAAACGAAACTTAAGGTACAACGATGGAAATTTCACTGCACGACCCTTTGTCTTAACCAGTTCCAGCGAATCAGATATGATAGTGCTCAAAGGAAGGGGGGGAGGTTACATTGTCAGGGAGGGAGGGAGTGAGGTCAAGCGGTAGGAAGGAAGGAAGGAAGGATGCAATGAAGGAAGGGAGAAAGGAAGTGAAATGAAATGAAATGATCTGCATTTATATAGGAAGGAAGGAAGGAAGGAAGGAAGGAAGGAAGGAAGGAAGGAAGGAAGGAAGGAAGGAAGGAAGGAAGGAAAAGAAGGGAGGAAGGAAGGCAAGAAGGATGACTCACTTTTAACTTTTACTGATACAACTGAAGGGTTAAGGCAGAAGCAAAGAGCTGTTTTGAAATGGATTTAAGGAGCCTCTTTACTTGGCAAGTAGTCATCTGCATTCAATACAAGAAATCTCTTATTGTGCTTGTTGTGCACAAAATCTGACCTTGGGATGTGAAATTTAAGGTGAGACAACTTTATAAGAACCAAATATTAATTTTGTAATGTTCTTCTCAGACCCTGGAAAATTCAACTTCACTCCACGGCTCTTCCAACTGACCAGTAGTTCGGGAGAGTTTACAGCGACAGAATTCTTCCACCCTTCCCGTGCTCCAGACCTCGTCAGTTCTCAGCCCTTCCTGCAGGAAGAACTCTACAATGTGGCTCAACCCGGTGAGCCTTGCTGATAAACGGGGCGCCCTTTTTCTTATGTTGGGTTTTGCTAATTGTATGTATTATCCAGCGCTGTTCCTGGTGGACAACTTCCATGAGGTCTACCTTTGGCAGGGCTGGTGGCCTCAGGACAGCGAAAGTACTGGATCAGCTCGCATGCGTTGGGATATGGAAAGGAAGTGCGCCATGGAGACTGTGCTACAGTACTGCAAAGGTCATTCCCTGTCCTCACTCTAACCCTAACATTAACTCCATCATATCCCTCTTTCAATGGTTTATTTTTTTGTCAAAGGTTCTCTTAGGAATATAAAGGGTACATTAGTTGGGAAAAAAGACATTCCTATTCCGCACTGGAGTATAAGTCGCATTTTTTTACCGCTTGTAACAACACAGAAAAATTATTTTAAAAAGAAAAAAAAAAGACTTAGACAATTTTTCCAGAGGTTGACAATTTTCTGCTTCGAGTGTCTTTTGTAAAAACAGTTATGCTACTTTTTAGCGCACTCTAACCACAACGACACATGAAATATGCACCTCTGTGACTGTGTCTGTATCTGTATCATGCAGGACCATCCAGTTAAGAAGGATCAAGGCAACTTTTATCGCGGAAAATACTGTTATTTTTTCTTATTCTATCTTTCATTCGTTCATCCATTATCTGCACCGCTTATCCTCAGTAGGGTCGCGGGGGTGCTGGAGCCCATCCCAGCTATCTTCGGGCAGTGGGAAGGGGACACCCTACACCAGTTGCAGGGAACACATGGAGACAGACAACTCACTCGCTCATTTACACCTTGGAACAATTTGGACTGGCCAATTAACCGTAAATGTATGTTTTGGGAATGTGGGAGGAAACTCGAGTGCCCGGAGTAAACCCACGCAGGCCCGGGGCGAACGTGCCAACTCCGCACAGGAAGGCTAGTTTAGGTGATTAGTTTAGGTAATATACAATATTGAACTTGGTTAAGTTTAGCATAGCCTAGTTGAGCTTAGTTTGAATTATTTTAGCGGAGTTTAATTGATCTTTGCTTAATTTAGTAGAGCTTAGTTGAGCTTATCTTAGTTGAGTTTACCTACCGTTTGCTTGGTTTAGCTTAGTCGATCTGAGCAGAAATGTTTTAATCTTTTCATAGTTCAGTTTATTTTAGTTGACTTTATCTTAGCTTTGTTCAATCAAGCCTAGTTTAGCATAGCTTCGGTTAGCTTTGGTTCACTTATCTTCACTGAACTTTACTACGCTTTGCTTCGTTTTGGTTAGTGGCTTCCGAATCACAAAAATAGGGAACCAAAAATATTACATCACAATAAAAAAAAATGAATAGGTACCTAGGAAATTTCAAATCGCCTCCACCACCCATGCCACCTCCAACCCCCCCCAGTTTCTTTGGGGGTCAGACAGATAGCTTCAAGCTTCAAACAGGTCAATAGAATCCCTGGTGTCAGGAATAATTGTTTATATCCTTATCTTGACTACCCACAATCCCTACCCCTAAACATCCCATAACCCTGTTTTTTTGCAGAGAAGAGTGACAGGAAGCCTCAGAAATCCTACCTGATCCATGCCGGATTGGAACCGCTCACCTTTACCAACATTTTCCCCAGCTGGGAGCATCGGGAGGATGTCGCCGAGATCTCAGAGAGGGTAATACTTCCTGGACAGAAAGAATTATTCATGTATTTATTTTATTTACATTGAGCCTTACTGTTACCTTCCTAATGAAAGATCGTCTTCATGTTAGATGTAAGATTCATTGACCATTCGCAGACATGAAATATTCTAAAGTATAATATTTTCTGTTGCTGTAGGAAGCAGAGGTGTCCAACCAGATCATCCGGGTGGAGGACGTCCTGGCCCGGCTCAGTCGAAACACGTTCCCGCTGGACCAGCTGCTTGCTAGACCGCTGCCAGAAGGTGTGGACCCGCTACAACTGGAGATCTACTTGTCCGACCAAGACTTTGAGGTCAGGGAGATGCATTTTGATGTTGTTCTTGATGATAATGGCAAAAGTTTTCACTTTCTGTCCAAAATAACAAGAAAACTGCATTTCAGGGGTCACCAACTTGATACCCCTGGAAGCCAGGTAGCCCATTAAGAGCACCTGACTAGCCCGCAGACCAGAAAATAGCTCACCATTGATCTTGTGATTTCTAAAAATAATGAAAACATATCTTATATATATATATATATATATATATATATATATATATATATATATATATATATATATATATATATATATATATATACACTGTTCCTTCTGTAGATTATATTGGTCATTCAAAGAAAAATAAATACATAGATAAATGAATAAATGAGTAAATAAAAGTAAATAGCTATACATACATACCGATACATACAGTACAGTCATGCATACAGTACAGTCATATATACATACAATACAGTCATACATACATACATTCAGTACAGTCATACATACATATAGTACAGTCATACAGTACAGTCATACATGCACGCAGTACATACAGTCATACAGTACATACATACATACATACATACATACATACATACATACATACATACATACATACATACATACATACATACATCGCACAAGCATACACTTTAGCTCAGATATGCAGCTTCATGTTTACCTCGGGCCGGGTCCCTTAAATCAAGTTAATCATTCGGGTTCGGGCTTTTATAGCCGAGGGTCGGGTTGGGCTGGATTATTTTAGGGTCCGGCTGGATTTTTTTAGGTTTGATCTTTCTCTTGAGACGCAAACATGCATACACTTTTTGCAATAAAATAAATAGTGAAACTGTGTCGTGGATGGTATTATGTCAGTTAGCAGATAGTGGCATCACAAATTGGTCAATTTAAGGTCCAGAACCATTTTAAGACACTTTGCCACTATTATTTTGAACTCATTTCCAGTTATATGTCTCCTCTAACTCATTTTTCAGAGCAAGTGCTAGATGAATTGAGGTAAGATTACCCTTTGAGTTTTCAAAGTGCAGATTCACAAATGAGTGTGCACGATGAACACACTTGAACTGCAAGTGCATTGTGGTCATCCGCAGCCGTTCTTTCTGTTTTTTGTCTTGCGTGTTGTATGATACACACTCGCATCTCTCTTCTTCTTCCTGGAACTCACTTTTTTCCGGGGCATCGATAAATGAATGCATCACTCCTGGATTTGGGAAGCATGATGAACAAAACACCGGAATGATGAATAGCAATCGGTCAAAATGTATTTTATTTTTGCATGTCACATATCACACAAGTACTTTCACACTTTTGTTAAAAAATGCTAAGCCTTGTAAAATCAACAGCACAGATTTGAAAAATTTATCCAACAATGATAAAAGGATATATATGCGACCTCAGTGCATAATATCCTGCAATCAATTATCCCCGATTGTATATTGTATTGAGCAGAGGCCAGCAGGGCACATTTTTGTCAGGCCCTGCAGTCCTTTGTTGCCTTTCTGTCCACCAAAAACTGAACTACACTCATGCGGCCGCGAACCATTATCCCAGAGCCCATATTGCTACAAGAAGGGACTGGCAGAAGGCAGTTTTCTTGGCCATCCAAAATAAAATACACGGTCGTGGCCGCAATTTATTATCCCTAATCGACTGATGCCGAGAGCAGGAGGCTTTTTTTTTTTGTACCGTCCAATGAAGTGCGCCATTTTGACCTACCTAATAGGAACTGTCCAGTTTTAGCCATAATCCAATATTCCCCGTTGACTAAAGCTAAGAGCAGGACTTAAGAGAGCAAATTTGTGTGGTGCGTGGCAGCTCTTTTTTTTCTGTTCATTCCCGCTAAATGGAACAGAACCAAAGCGGCCGCAATCCGTTATCCCAGCTCGACTATTTCTCCGAGCGGAGTTTGGCAGACCAAATGATAAAATGGGGGAAGGGGCTGCTTTACTGATTTTCCCACATTGCGGTGATTCTCATTCCCATTAACTATTGTAAAACGTCATATTACATTCACTTAAATATTTAAAGAAAAAAAACTGTTTTTGTACTCATTTTATTCAGAGGCTTTATATTTTAGGTGGGTTTTATGTTCAGTTTTTTTTTCCCAGAATATATTTTTCTCCTGGAGATGGGCCTTTTTACTGCTATGGGGAATATTTTGTAATTTAAGGGGGGAAACATATGTGAGGAAAAAGCAGCTATTGTATTCCAAATCATAACGTGAACATTTTGAAATGCAGGGAAACCGAAACCCGGGGAGCTACTGTATTTGCCTAACTAATGGGATGTATTCTGTGTCTCTTTGATTTTTATCTGTCACAGTCAGTTAAAGTTGTTGCTGTTGTTATCACTTGGCAGGAAGCTTTGGATATGAAGAGGGACGAATATGAACGTCTACCTGGGTGGAAGCAGGTCAACTTGAAGAAGGCCAAAGGACTGTTTTGAGCATGTTGCATTGAAATATGAATCAAGAAGTGCACAATAGTAAAGAAAGAGAGTGATGGAGATGAACAGGAGAAGGACAGGAGAGGCACTGCCTGTTCTGTGTCACTCGGGATATCCCAACACCAAGAGTGTTGATTTTTCCACGTCGCACAAGTGTGCAGTTTTAACGCTGTAATGTAAAGGGTTGGTTTTAAATAATGTATAGTGCCTTTGCTTAATTGTTTGTGTACAGTTTATACCAAAAAATGTGTGACGTCCTTTTTGGCATCATGTAAACGCATTTAGACTCCAAAATGGAGTCATATTGTGTTTCCTGCTTAATAAATGAAACGCACTTTGAGCTAAGGAACTGAGTGACATTTTTTTTCATTTTAGTTTCAATCAAAATAACTAATATGAATAGAATAGAATAGAATAGAATAGAATAGAATAGAATAGAACTGTTTAAATCTAGGCTTAAAACACATTTATATTATATAGCATATGAATGATCTATATTTCATGTGGACAATATCTGTTTATTATTTGTTATTGGAACATCCATTGCACCCTGGTCAACCTTTGTACTTTATTTTTCATTTTATATTATACTTTAATTATTTCATATTTAATTTCATTTTTTTATTGTTTGTTAATGCAACAGTCATTGCACCCTGGTCATCCTGGAAGGGGGATTACCTCATGTGCGGTCCCTTCTCAAGGGTTCTTCATTTTCCTCATGCTGAGGTTTTTGAGTTTTTCCTTGCTCTCATGTAGGTTTTAGATCAGGAAGTGGTGTAATATTAGTCTGTAGTTTGTAATAGTCTGTGGTCTTTGCAGCCCTTTGAGACTCCTTGTGATTGGGGGCTATACAAATAAACTAGAATAAAATAGAATAGAATAGAATAGAATAGAATAGATGTCATAATTACTTATGAAATTCACCTGTCCCCGCTCGCTGGGCGCCAGCTGCTGATGGTTACCTGATTGGTTCCCCGTCCTATTTAAGCTCAGTCCTTTCACTTGCCTGTTGTCAGTCCGTCAGCGAACCTCTGTTTTCACAAGGCAAGCATTTTTGACTCTGACTCCCATCGGTCCCGTTTTGTCACCCGTTTTCCACTCTTCCATTCTTGATTTCCCCGTTTGTCTCCTGCACAACCCGTTTTTGACACCGACCATGTTTTGATCTCCCGTCCTGGCTAACGACCCGTGTTCTGATCCCGACCACGTTCTGATCTCCCGTCCCGGCTAAAGACCTGTTTTTCCGCCTAACTACGCTACGATCTCCCGCTCCGGAAGATCCACTTCCGCATTCGGAACACGTTCCAATCCGGTGAGCGGCTTGCTTCCCGCTTCCAGCGAGCGCTGGATCGCTGGCGCTGCTTTTCCTCTATATTTCAATAAACCTGTGAGAAATGTTACCCAATTGGGTCAACCAGTTGTTCTGGTAATAGAATAGAATAGAATATACTTCATTGCCATTGCTTGCAATAGAGTTTACATTGCTTCTAAAAAGAATAAACATGGCATTCCAGGTGAAAAATATATAAAACAATATCAGGGTGCAAGGTAGTGGTTATAGAAAAGACTAGATTGTAAGTGCATTAAAAAATAGGGCAATGACAACAGCAAAATTATATTTTAAATTCATTTTGGGAGGAACAATGTTTTTTTTTTCCACCCCACCTTGAAAAAATAGTGATATAAGTGCCCTTCACGTGAAAGTGACAATTTATTCTTGTAAAAAAATATTTTAAAAACTTTATTACAGGACTTTTAATTACAAAAAAAAAATCATAATGTTACAGTATTAAAAAAACAACAACTAAATAATCCGTCATGCTTTTCAATTAAAAAAAATCAAATGAATGTTTTTTAGACTATATACATTTGTCTGTTTTTTATTAATGGCTTTACTTTATACAGATTTTTGCGCTTAAAGCATTAAAACAAAGGATTATTTCAGAACCACCTGTATGAACGAAATAAACATATTATTGGCGTTATTGTTTATTGTTGTTTTTATATAAATATATATATATTTATGTTAATAATAATTAATAGATAATAATTATTACCGGAAATACGCCTCTACAGACCCGGAAGTCTTTTATTGTCCCGTGGGGAATGAGGAGGGTGGTATAGTAGTCACGTGATGCTGATAAAGACATAAAAAGGGTGGCAACTCCATATCCGTTCTTTCTGTGGTTTGCTGATGTCGGTGGTCGGACGTGTGGGACTGCCACATTTAAAGCGGTATGTTAACAATTTATAGAAGTCTTTCTCCAAAAACTAGTCTGTAATTATTGGAGTTTACTTGTGGTGGCCAGTGTATAGAGTCATTTCCGTGTTTTGTTGGGTGTAAGTTCCAGCATTGCCCCCCCCCCCCATCTCGTGGGATGCCTCTAGCAAGATGGCAGCTAAAGCTCACGAGGATTATTTCGGCTTTTATTTTTATTGATTTTAAATTATGGTTTGTTAGTATTTCCTTTCCCAGTGAATATGTCAAATCATTTGAGTCAGCGCTCGATTTAACATCGATGAGCGCCACCTGCCTCAGAATTAAGTTTTAGACTTCTAAAATGTCTGCCACCTTTTTTAAATATTTGTATTTAGATCTTAAGTCACTTTCTTTGGTCAAACTCTCAATGATGATTTGCATGTGGGTCCGTGTTTCACCTGAATTTGATGATTATGCTCCACTGCGCTGATGAGTTTGACCTCATTCAATCGAGGGACAGGGTTATTTTAATTGGTGTAGTTCTACTAATTTGTATCATTTTGTTTTACTTCCAAGGTTTCCTGTGTTGATGGAATGAGGTGAGTTTTATACTTTTATGACAGTGTTAAAACCTAAATGAGAGGATTCACGGGCTTTGATACTTTTTTCTCCCTAGGGTAATTTCCATCCAAAATAACACAAGTTTGATTTATTTGTGTGTATCTTTTTAATCTAGTTTATTTCTGATTTCTCATAGAGATCGGTACATTTTAAAAGCATTGCATTGTATAAATTTGCCGAGTTATCAATTTTTTGGTTTTACATTTTGATCCCGGAGTGTAATGGTTGATCTTATGCTGCGGCCATTCTCATTTTCTCTCGCTATTTGCCCTAGGCACTTGGTTTTGCAAGTGTAATGTGTCCCGATACTCTCAATACCGAGGGAGAGGGGCCCTTCAATCCATAAATTAACACCTTCAGATTGGGGGTGGGGGTCAGCTTACTCGGAACGAAGTGACTTCCCAGAAGACTGCAAATTCTCAATATTTGTAAATGCAAGTCCTTTTCCACAACTACGCAAGCATTTGCAATGAAATATCTTTGTCTTGGACATGAATGCAATACAATACCTTTCGTGTTAAAACATGAACGTTGGTAAACCGCCACTTTACACAGTGCACAAATCTGAGATCTAAATCATCCTAACCCGTTAGCTGTTATGTTTATCCTGTTTAAATAAATACACATTAGTCATGTTACTGAGTTTTGTGATTGCAGAACCTAAAAATGTTCAAAACTGAATCGGGCACTTACAATGGAGAACAGACTGCATCAAACTGGCGTTATGAGGCCACGTGTGCAGTTGTCGGTGGTAGGCCATCTGTTGACCCACCAGTATTGGTGGCGTCATTCACCCCACCTAAACCCACAGAACCTCCAATGGTAAGTTGAGAGGAGCAGGAACTGAACCCACCACCCTATACACATGTTTTTGTACAATACACTGGCATTATGTAATTGTTTTTCCCGCCCAACCTAAAGGTCAATTCAAAATATCCTGTGGAAGAGCTGGCCGCCATCACAGCTACCACACCACCGAGCATGCTGTCTGCATCTTCCACTCTGGCACTAAATCACAAATCATCCAGAAAAAAGAAGCATGATGCACTCTTTGACCTTTTCAAAGAAGAGTTTGCCAGAGAGCAGAAAAGGCATGAGGAATCTGAGGCCAAAATGGAGCGGTTCCTGATCCTTTTTGAGAAGCTTGTGGACAAATCGTAAGAGCAGTGATGTCTGTGCAATGTTTCCTTTGTTTTATTAAAGGAACACTTTATTTTATTAACTCAATGATTTTCCAGTTTTATGGAAATATTGATTTATTTTTGTTACATTTTGTGACTATTTATTTACTGTCATCTGTTTTGGACCGATGTGAATTTGTTCTTCTGAAACTAAATTATTATTTAAACCAGAGTGATTTGTAGGTTTCTGTCCAACACACGGTTTACACACACATTATGACACATCATGAACTGAACAAAGTGTTTCTCAAAGAAGTTTACTGAATAGTAGTTGTATTTCGGGAAACGGTATACCAAATGCACATGGTGTCTCAAATCGTCTTTCCTCTTATCACAACCAGCCAAGTAGTCAGGACAATTCAAAATATGAGGTGGGCATCAATCATATGTTTTCTAATAAAAGTGTGTTTTGGTCTAGATTTAAAAATTTCCATTAAGGTTACAGATCTATCTTCCGGAGGTATAGCATTCCATGGTACTGGGGCTTGGACGGAGAACGCTCTCGAGCTTGCAGACCTCTTGGCTCTTGGAGTCACAAGTAAACTGGCATGTTCCAAGCAAAGGCTCCTTGCAGGAACATGGGGAAATCAAATCAGAAAGATAAGAGGGTGCAAGTCCATGCAAACATTTGTATGTTAAGAGAACCTTAGTCACATCTTAAGTGGAATGAGAGCCAGTGCAAGTTGGTTAATACAGGAGTAATATGTTCACTTTTTTTGTCTTAGTCAAAAGTCTATCTGCCGCATTCTGAACCAGCTGCAAACTTGATGGTAGACATTGGGAGACTAGAAAGCAATACATTACAGTAATCAAGCCGAGAAAACTCATGAATTAAAACCCCTGCATCTGATTGGGACGGCATCGAACGAATCTTAACGATATTACAAAGGTGGTAGAAAGCTATTCTAGTAATATTTTTCACGTGTGACTGAAACGACAGATTAGGATCAAATATAACACCTAGATATTTGACCGAGTCACTGTAAGTGATATTACATTTGTCTAGGTTCAGGGCAGTGTTTGAGAACAACTGATGACAGTGAGCTGGACCAATAATCAACATTTCAGTTTTTTCTGGGTTAAGGTGTAAAAAAATTAAGTGACATCCATCTTTAAATCTCAGTAAGGCAAGCCTCCAGACTTCAACTTAACTGTCCAGTTGTCTCCAGTGGCACATACAGTTGAGTCATCTGCATAGCAATGGAAACTAATATACTTGCGGATAATGTCACCAAGGGGAAACATACCTGTCAACCTCCACGGCTCCATGCAATGTTTCCTAACAGCGCCGCATCTCTTGAGGTAGGACAAGGTTGCAGAGTGTTTATTAAAGATTTCTGAGATGTACCCTGTTGACTATGCAAACATGCAGGAAAGCGCAGAATGCAAATGTGGGTCTGACCTCCAGAGCCTGAAACATAGCTTTGGGCAATTTCTTTCATATTAACTGTGCGACCCGGTGGCTAATTCTGTGTACGGTGGACCTAAGAACACTGAAGACCTGTGACACCACATGGTAGGGCAGACTGTGAGCCAGCCAGTGCATGTAGATCAGGACCGCCACATGGCCTTGCTCAGCCCTAAGTCTTGCATGAGTTTTGACTCCACATCGAACCATAAGCACAGGATGGGAACATTCCTGTCCTACCTGTCCACGCTTATGAGATGGACACTCTGGAACACATTAGATAAGATAAACAATATAGACATAAATGTGGGCATGGGAAAGAAAAATGACCGCTTTTACTGTGATGTATGTATGCGTCATGAAATAATGTCTGAATCTTTTTTTTTTAATATATCATGACAACTCTTGAATTAAATTATTTTTTAACAAAGGTGTTTGGGCGCTATGAAAGGTTTGGTAATGATACGTCCGCTTAAGGGTCAGGTGGACTGTTGTTGTGTTTGTTTACTTTTCACCGTGTCACACGTTAAAGACCCCTACATTATTTCTTAAAATGGCATTAAAATACTAATAAGTAGGTTATCATTTATGTCTACACAAACATGGGGCGTCAGTAGCTCAGGAGGTAGAGCGATCGTCTTAGGCTTAAGGGATCCCAGTTCGAATCCCGGCTTGTGCGTGTTACATGTCGAAGTGTCCTTAGGTAAGTCACTGAACCCCTAATACCCCCAATAAGCAGGTTAGCGAATTACATGGCTGCACAGATCATGGCCGCTATTGGGAAATGTGAAGCACATTGTAAAGCTCTTTGGGAAGTCATTGACTTGAAAAGCGCTATATAAATGCAGATCATTTAATTTCATACGGTATTATGTGAACGTGGGTTGTACATTAACTCTTAGTGTATTTGACCAACCGCGTCATTTTTCTAATGAGTGGACGTACCTTGTAAAGATGAATCAGCGCTACATAGTGCCGAAGCTGTCTTCGGTTTAGCGCATTTCTCCACCTGCCCTGAAGAAACTGTACAACCAAGTCATATTCATTGTCGTATTCTCGAAGAGTAAAGTCTGCACAACTACCAAAGATTGGGTCGAGTTAAAATTTCGGCTTTTTATTCCTAGTACCACAGCATAGTAGTTGCAACGGACAATGACTAATTTATTTCAAGAATTTGTACAGGATGTCATCAATGGAAAACATTTTTTTTTTATTTCATGCAGACATGTTATTGTCAAATTACATGTTTTATTTAATAATGATTAAAGTATTTTTGCAATTCTTTTGGTTTTATTGACTTGTTTAAAAGGTTGGTGTTATCAGGTAATAGTATATTTTACACTACTCCCTCCATTGTTCGTATTACAATGAGATGTCTTTATTTTAAAAATGAATCAAGTTTGATGTAGAATACCACATCGATATTGATGATGTAAGAAGCTCTTAGAGTGGTGAAGAGGTCTCGACTATATAAATTAGATTAACCCCCACATTTTCATATTACCCTATTTTAATTACAGTGTGTATTTTCCGTTGCACTATTTCAATACTCTATATCAACACGTTATATTGGGTATTTTTGTATTCTATATCTTTTATTATTTTATTTTTCAACACAAGGATACTGCTGGAAGTGTGAAATTCCCTACGGGGATGAATTAAGTATCATCTATCTAATGTTCTGCTGTTGGTCATAGGTGTATATTATGTGTGTATAACTAAAACTGCTTCTTCTGAGGTGTAACCTAAGTGATTCCCTATAGATATATTGAATGGCTTCCTACTTAATTACCTGGAAAAAGAGTTCAACCCCTTGAAAATGTGGGAATAAAATTGACAAACTTGTTCTTCCCCTCAATATTAAAGTTCAGTAATTATAGGTCTTGATTTTAATTGGTTTAGACTGCACAACACTTTTTTTTAAGCTGTCGCAATCTAAAAGTATGAAAACTAGCATTTAATGTGAAACAAAACTGGTTGGTTAGAACCCTTAACCATTCGGATGTTAAGGGTATCATTTTCTGTGGTGTGTCTTAAGAAAGTACAGCCTGATGGCGCCCCATCCCTCTTCATGCCGACATAGGTTTTCAAAGTCTTGAATCGGGGACCCTTTGCATGTTAAGTGAATGTGCTAACCACTGCACTATGGAAACCTCTAAAATTAAATTTGGGCAACAGGTTGAACTGCTGTTTTACAAAATCCAAGTAATGAGGTAACATTTAGTGCATTTGCCATAATGACCCTAAATAGTCATGTGCCATACCTACCTGCATGTTAAAATACAACATGCTGTGTTCCAGTCAAAGTCCATTTCTTGAGTCTGACTGCTGTCTCCTATGCAAATTATTTATGACCATATGTTCCAGTGAAGCTGAATTTTCACCAACCCCAGCTGAAGCAACCCAGTAAAAGGGATCTTTTGTTCAGTAGATGTAATTGTATTCACATGGGATAAACATTAACAAATGAAAGTTATGCAAAAAGAATTCAAGTCAAGAACAGAACTGGCAAATGACTACACGACCACTGTGTGGTATTACTCAAGGGTTAACTTTTTAAATTTGGTTTCTTCCTCGTGGTAGTATTAAAAGTGGAATATATTCAACTGCCTGGGACTGGCTGGCAACCAGTTCAGGGTGTCCCCGGCCCACTGCCCGAAGATATCCGGGATGGGTTCCAGGAACCCCGCGACCCTACTGAGGATAAGCGGTGCAGATAATTGATGGATAGACATTTTTAACAGTGAAAATTTGAGCAGAATGTTCATTTCTAACCTCCGGTTACTGCCGTTGGTGTGTTGAGAAGAACGTTAATTGGACAGAGATGTAAAACATGATGAGTTGATTTGCCCTATCCCTGTGTTTAATGGAGGGCGGTCCGAAGTGTAAACGCAATAATTGTATATATTTTGTCATCTCAAACAATGGTTTTCGTGCCATGGTCTGGTGTTTGATTTTCGAGAAGGTTTGTTCAAACCTCACTTTGTGTTTGCTGTTAAAAACGTAATATTGGAATATAATATTGTGAATGTGCTTAATTGCTGTTGAGATTGTCATGATTGTTTTCTGTTTTTAGTGTCAATAAATTTGTTCAAACCAAAAAAACCACCAGATTGTGGGTCATTTGTTACCAGGCCACACAGAACGAAAAATGGTGTGTTTAAATTATTCAATTTGGTTCCCATGGGCACAGATGCTTGTAGGGTGGTACCCCTGTCACATTATAAGCGAGGATCCCTGCTCCTGAAAAATTCAGCAAAAAATGAATCAAACCGGATTTCCACGCTTTAGCTGAGCCTATAACCAATCATGAAGAATGGTCAACTGCTGTCCAATACTTTGTTACAAATCAGATAAACTAGTGGTAACGGAAGAAAGATCGATCGTTGCAGTTCAATGATGCGTGGAATTCCTACGTCTAGACTCTAGAGCAGGGGTGTCGAACAAGTTTGACGCAAAGAAACGAAACTTTTAACTTTGAGAGTCAAAGAGCCACACCACGCACTGACCGGCATTTGACGTAACCTACGCAGATGATTGGCAGTCAGTTATGTGTCCGGAGCAGCATAAAAACAACAAATCTGCCAAATTAATTTCAAAATATTATTTATTATTTGTTATTAACTCTGATGGATTCAAGAGGGGGGAAAAAACTAAACATGAAACAAGGCAAACAGCCACAGTATATAGAAAATATGATGAGGCAAAGAGCCGCATGCGGCTCTAGAGCCACGTGTTCGCCACCCCTGCTCTAGAGCCTGACAAGCAGAGCACGGAAGCCACACTACAGCCACAACAACTTGGCAAGGACTTATTTGGTAAGTTTGCATTTGTGATTACTTGTCATGTGGTATTTCGTCTCAAAAACTATGGCTATGTATCATGTTACAAGAACACTTAAATATTCCACCATTCGCGCATTTACCCTGATTGCTCTTTTATTTTAGAAAAAATCCAAACATGTCCAACACCAACATTGGGCCCGGATGTGAAAACAATGTCGGACACTAAATCGGTCATTGGTACAGAAAGCTTTAGGGATCAGTGATTCTAGGGAAAGAGTCTGATCTTACAGTCACTGACATACAGTACATCATCAGACAGACCCATTGGTAGGAAAACAAAATTCACACGGAGATAAATAATTTCACACAACTCAGGATCGCTCACAGGATACAAATGAAAATACAGCCTAGAAAGTTTTAGAACCGATTATTGTTCCATAACCAAATGTCTCCATGTTTACTTGTATTTTAATTTCTGTGGTCCAACACTTCAGTTTATTCCAGGCTCCTCATCGTCCATTTTGTACCGCTGATGAGGAGTCCACGTTGCTGAGCGTCACGTCTTTGCCTCGCTTGGTGGCTGTCTGGTCCAGTGACGTCCCTTCGAAGAGGCGTGCCATGAAGCCCAAGCCGTTTTTCTTGATGTAGGATTTGCCCGCAAAGGTGTAGAGGACAGGGTTGGCGCAGCTACTGATGAAGGCCAAGGCCGACGTGATTGCACGACTCGTTTGGTAGATGCGGTCCAGACTGTCGAAAGAAAGATGCGTCAAACTCAAGTCAACTGGTCAAAGGTAAGCGTCTTTATTTATTTAACTTATTCAGTGCCATAACGTATAACATTTTTATAATCATTGACACAGAGGGCCAACACGTAAAAATGTTTTTTTCTCCCTTTTTTTATACTATTTTTAAGGCTTTGGCGCTCCTGATCAGTAATTATAAAGCCTCTGGGAATTGTTTCAGTTTGATAAATCACCACTAGATAACAGGAATAGCTTTGATATTTGTCCACACATTGAGGAGCCCCCACTTCCTTGTGTTGCTTTGCTTCCTCTATCCAGTGATTGAGAGTGTGGGCATCTCCCGTGTGACCGAAATCATGTAATCACATCACCAGAAACATTAGGTGATAAAAGTTCTTGCAAGGTTCATGCATGAAATTTTATTTTACAAGAAAAGTGCCCCTTGTATTTAAAAAAAAACATTGTTTAGATATTGGAGACATCACAGATACATTAAAAAAAAAAAAAAGAGCCCGGAAGTGAAAGTTCTCCTTTTAATGCATTCTTTCACATAAAGACATTTTTCTCGGCCTTCTTGGCAACGAGTATTTTTAAGTAACTCAGTAATGTTCAACTGTTTACTAAACAATGGTAAAGGCTAGAAAGAATATTTTTATCTGGATTTGCCTGGATGAGGGATTAATACATCCGACCGAGCGCTAGGCCACGCCCACCATAGTTATAGTATCCATGTATCTCACACGGAGCAAATTGAGAGGCCCAAAAAACAGCGAGTGACTCTTTAGTCGATATTCCTGATAGCATAGCCGTATAATTTCTTCCTTATTATGCAAACTTAAAAGAAAGTAGAAAAGGGTCTCATTTTTCTATGCAGAGTTATATCCATGACATAAAGGTTTCCAAAGACGCTAATAACTGTTTATAGGTGGATGCTAAATGATGGCGATCTATAAGAAAGTCAGAATCCCCGTACCAACTACACATAGAAATAGATTCAGATTTGTGAGAGATAATGGTACATAGAGGATATAGAAATAAGTTACGCAGCACATCCAAATCACGAAAGAAGAGGTGCCATCTCCACCCGTTTCGAGTCTCCGGCAGAGGAACATATGGAGACTACAAGCCTCACAAACCTGATACACTGATCACGAACTGCACATCCTACCCATCCCATAATTTACAAATTTTACTTTAATGATGAAACGCGACCTTCGCTTTTATTCTTGTCATAAGCTAATGAGGGCACAGTGATATACTCAAAGAATGTGCAAGTAAAGCGGCCACAGTATCTTACTGACAAATTAACCGACCCAACAGTAAGTGTCCAGCAGATGGCACTCATGCACAGTAAATAACCAAGGAGCGGTAAACATTGTCAATACAAAAATGAGCATCGCATGATTATTTTTCCTCCCACTGTTCTTTGATTTAGTTGAAAGTGTTTATTTATAAAATGAAAAGAATTGATCTGCATTTATATAGCGCTTTTCAAGTCAAGACTTCCCAAAGCGCTTTACATTGTGCTTCACATTTCCCAATATTGGCCGTGCAGCCATGTAAGGCGCTAACCTGCTTATTGGGGGTATTAGGGGTTCAGTGTCTTACCCAAGGACACTTCGACATGTAACACGGAGGAGCCGGGATTCGAACTGCGATCGTTTGATCCCAAGACGAGCGCTCTACCTCCTGAGCGTCGCCCATATTTAGTGATATGTCACTCGATAATCTTAAACAGGTGGTGAATACGGCCAAACCGACTACTTGCCTGTTTGACCCGCTTCCGGGTTCTCTGATTAATGGTCTTTTTGGGGTCCTTGGACCTTCAGTTCTAAATATTGTAAACATATCACTCTCCTCAGGTGTAGTTCTAGCGGCTTTTAAGTCCGCTGTTATTATACCTACACTGAAACGACCCAATCTTGATCCAGAAAGCTTATGTAATTATAGACCTGTATCAAACTGTTTCTTTCTAAAGTACTTGAAAAGTTGTGGCACAGCAGCTGAATTATTTTATATCCGATAACAATCTTTTTGAATCAATGCAATCAGGATCAAGGGCCAACCACTCTACTGAGACAGCCCTGATTAAGGTAACCAATGATCTTCTACTGGCAATGAAATCCGACGCTTTATCACTCTTGCTGCTGGACCTTAGTGCTGCCTTTGACACTGTGGACCATAATATCTTACTAGAACGTTTGGAAAAATGGATTGGTCTCTCAGGAACCGTCCTCTTATGGTTCAGATCCTACCTCTCAGATAGGACGCACTGTGTTAAATATGGTGAAATGACATCTGAGCCCTTTAGTGTTACATGTGGTGTTCCGCAGGGTTCAGTGCTTGGCCCCCTTCTTTTCAGCATTTACATGCTTCCATTAGGTGGTATTATTCGCAAGTATAATATCATTTTCCATTGCCACGCAGATGACACTCAGCTATATCTTCCAATGGAGGAATCTGCCACACTAAACTGTGGAAATTTGGAGGCCTGCCTCACTGAGATAAAAGAGTGGATGTCACTCAACTTCTTGCGCCTTAACTCTGAAAAGACCGAAATGCTAGTTATTGGTCCATCTAAATACCGTGACTTGTTCTCAAAAATGTCTCTGAACATTGACAAATGTAATATCACCCAGAGTGACTCAGTCAAAAATTTAGGTGTCATATATGATCCCGATCTGTCCTTTCAAACACACGTTAAGAATATTACTAGAACAGCTTTTTTCCATCTATGCTGTCTCAGTCGGATGCGGAGATTACAATTCATGCGTTTGTTACCCCCCGAAAGTTGAACTGCAAAACGGCAAGGAATTACTGTATTGCATTGCATCATCCAGTTAATTTTTACTTACATTTCTCGCCTGGGTGATCCCTCGGGGTACCACTCAGCCGCCACCTAGGATCAAACCAAAACATAGTTCAGGGTTCGCTCAAAAGATCAAACGACGATCAAAAGACAAAAGCTGCTACATGAGTCAAACCTGTATCATGTTGATAACGTGGTACGGCAACCAAAAAAGACAAAACATGACCACGATGGCCAGAATGAGCTTTTCGCTGCGGACTTTCCGGCGGAATTTGGTCTGCCGCAGGCGTCTTATGATGAGCACGTAGCTGGTGATGATGATGGCGTAGGGGAGGATGAAACCCGCCACAGTTTCAAAGGAATATTGAAACCGTACCTGCAGATAGAGACTTTCGTTAACATCTAGAGGTGCAACAATCCATCGATGCTTAACCCATTATCGAATCCATCAGAAACCAATTTTTTCCTTAGTGGAATTATCAGATATATTTTTAATGAGAAATCCAAAACCTCAGCTTCCACTGCCAACATGCACTCATTTTTATTCTGTCTTACATAACATAATAATAATATTTTCATTGTAACTACTTCAAAATTTATGTCTCGCTAGTGTCGGTTTGGATCTTGAGAAGATCGAAATCCATTCAATTTCAATTTTGATCGAAACTATTAAGTCCACAAGACTCGTTTTAAACCAGGTATGTTAAAGTCAATTGGATGGAAAATCCAAACAAAAAATTAAACAAGCTGGGGGCGGGGCTGGTTAAATGGTGAAAAATGTTAAAATGATAGATAGATAGATACTTTATTCATCCCCGAAGGGAAATTCACATTTCCAGCAGCATCCCTGAGCTGAGAACAATACAATAATAAAGCAAAAAGAATACAATATGCAAATACCCAGTGTGACGTGGAAATGCCCACTGTAGCGTGTTATATAGAATAACTAAATAGTGCTACACAGAATACATATTGCAATAAGATTGCAAAATGAGTCGCAAGTTGCAAAGTTCTATTTTTAGCTACAGGCCGATAACTGGAAAAAAAAAGGAAAATAATGCAAAAAATTAGGGCGGCCCGGCAGCTGAGTGGTTAGCGCATTCGCGGCACAGTTCTGAGGTCATGGAATCGAATTCTCCAGAAATGAAAACTTGTTAAACAGTATGGATATGACCCTTCAAAAATAGGTATTTTTGTTTGGACTTGGTTCTGACTTGAGAAGTTTCAACCTCAAATGTGACTGTTATTTCTGATCATTATTTAATTACATTTGAGGTGCTGGCTAAATGTTGTATTAAAGAAACTAAATGATTTAGCAGCCCCAATATTTGCACTGGTACAGTTTCTGAGCTCTTTGATCTGTTTCCAGTGGTAGTTGTGTCGTTTCCTTTATAAAAAGGCTCTATTGACTCACTCATGAATGATAATGCTACTTTGGCTAGTGTCCTGGATTCCGTGGCGTCTAGTGTAACAATCTGTGAAGCCCTTTGAGACTCTTCGTGATTTAGGGCTATACAAAAATAAATGACTTGACTTGACTTGACTTGAAAAGACGCACGCCTTGGTTTAGTCATAAAACTAGATTGCGTAAACAAGACTGCTGGATATCTGAACGAAAATGGCGTTAAAGTATAACCCTTGCCTCTGCCAAATCAGCCTATTTTTCGAAGGTGATTGCGGCACAAAAGAATAACCTCAAAATCTTTTTCGACAATACCATCGCTAACAAGGATACAGATTGTTCCGGATAGTTCTAGCCATTCAGCCCTTGACTTTATGGTCTTCTTTAATAATAAGATGTAATAATAGTCTGTAGTTTGCAATAATCTGTGGTCTGTGCAGCCCTTTGAGACTCATTGTGATTAAGGGCGTCCCAAATAAACATGACTTGACTTGACTTTGTATCAGGGGTCACCAACTATTTGATTTTTTTTGTCATTATTCAGCGTGCAGAGCTACCAGTTTGACATGCAACGCTGAGGATCTTGGGTATCGAGGCAGCGTGTGATCGGGTGCGCACTCGGATCGCGTCTTGTTGCGATTATCTCTGTCTTTACGTTCTTGTTCAGAACAGAGGTCATTAAACTTTTTCATTTATTTATTTTTGGTTAGTAATTAGCAGCACGGCGGCGCAGTGGTTAGCGCGTGTGCGGCACAGTTCTAAGATCTCGGAAACCTCCTGTGTGGGTTAAAATCCAGCTACCGGACTTACTGTGCGGAGTTTGTATGTTCTCCCCGTGCTTGCGTGGGTTTCCTCCGGGCACTTCGGTTTCCTCCCACTTTCTAAAGACATGCATTTCAGGTGGATTGGCCGGTCCAAATTGTCCCTAGGTGTGAATGAGCGAGCGAGTTGTCTGTCCCGGTGTGCCCTGCGATTGGCTGGCAACCAGTTCTGGGTGTCCCCTGCCCACTGCCCGATGATTGCTGGGATGGGCTCCAGCACCCCCGCAACCCTACTGAGGATAAGCGATGCAGCTAATGAGATTAGGTTAGTGATTAGCGATTCGATTGCCAGTTCGATATTCATATCTAAAAATAACTTGTCGTGTAATTACTATGTTAGTATTATTTTCAATGATAACAATATAGTGAACATTGTTTACAACGTGATTAGACCTAGCACTCCAGAATAAAGACTTTTCTACTACTTAAAAGTAGAAAAACTTGAAAATAAAAATTTCCCAATACTTGTGGTTTATTTTCAAAACCGGTCAGCAAGCTACTTGGGTGTTTCTGGGGGTCTGACGAGCATCAAGTTTGCGACCCATGGTTTAGAACAACCCCAAAATTGTCATTTTTGTACAAAACAACCAAGGGAAGGAACTTGTCTGGTTTTCACCCAAGGATTAGATTAGATTAGATTATCAAAATAGGTCACTGGGTATGTTGTCACCATAAGAGTAAGTTTATTGTTTGATCATCACATCATTGCTTTGCTGATTGCATTGTTCATTTAGTTGTTGTAGATGTGCATCATGTTTATCCACATATTAAGTGTTTACTCTATCTGTATCCTTTCTTATCAGTACTTTGCCAGCAATGGTCTTCCACCATTATCTTATCATACAACCTTTGACGTCTCAGGAATGTGCAGTACTAAATCTTGTAGAGGAACTTCTCCTTTAATTTGCCTTGTAATGCGAGATCCCTGTTAGTTTCATGTTCCATATTACAAATACACTCACCTTTCCTATTTAAACTGTAGTTTAACAAATTTTAAAGCCTTTTGGGGGAAATGCACTCATTATCAATATCTTGGTTGGAGTGGTCCGAGTGCACTCTGATTTTGTCTTTATTTTGAAACTTTGTCATAAATGTCCTCAATGGCATTGCATTTCTCTAGCTCAGGGGTGTCAAACAGGCGGCCCGTGGGCCGGATCAGGCCCGCCAAGGGATTGAATCCGGCCCGCGAGACAACGCTGAGGGAAGCGCAGGAGAAAAACGAGGTGCAGGTTTAAATATGACGGCTTGATGTTCCCAAAGCCAGGTGCCTCTCACAAACGCTGTACTTGTATTTCTTTCAACCTCTTTCTTTCTCCCTCCCTCTCTCTCTCTCTCTCTCTCTCTCTCTCTCTCTCTCTCTCTCTCTCTCTCTCTCTCTCTCTCTCTCTCTCTCTCTCGCTCTCTCTCTCTCTCTCGCTCTCTTTTTCTCCTTTTCTTTTCTTTTCTCTACTTCTCTCTTTCTATTTGTCTTTGGATTTCTTTCCCTCTCTTTTTTCCCCTCTCTCACTATTTCTCTTTTTATCTCTCGTTTCTACCAGCTCGGTGGCCTTGGGGCTATGGCGCCCGCCCCGAGACTGGGAGGTTGTGGTTCAAGCCTCGGCCGAGTCATACCTAAGACTTAAACATTGGTACCCGTTGCCTCCCTGCTTGGCGTTCAGCATTAGGGGTTCAAATTGGGGGGTTTGGTCACCTAATGACTCCCAACACCTCAGTTGGGTTGAGCGAGGGGGCTGGGAATCCCCTCCTCTGTATTAATCTCCCAGAAAGAGTCAGAAATGAGCCACCTCCCACTAGGGGGATATGGCTGCGGTATATATATATATATATATATATATATATATATATATATATATTCTTTCTAACATTCTCTCTCTCTCTCTCTCCCTCGCTCTCTTTCTTTTTCTCGCCCTCTCTCTCGATTTGTTACACTCTCTCTTTTTCTTGCCTTCCCTTTCTCTTGTTTCTTACTCTTTTTCTTCCTTTCTCGCTAATCAACTAGTCCGGCCCCCAAGAGAATGTTCGTTCCATTGTGTGGCCCCCGAGTAAAAATGAGTTTGACACCCCTGCCTCTCGCTCTATGTTTTTCAAAGTCCGAATTGGGTCTGGTCCAGCAAAAGAACATGCGGCGAGACACCGGAAATGTTCATTCGCCTTCAGTTACCAGGGCACAGGTCAACTCTGAGGAACTTACGTATCGAGGCAGCGTGTGATTGGGTGCGCACACGTTGCGCGTCTTGTTGCGGTCGTCTTTGTCCTCGCGCACGTCCCGGAACACTAACGAGGGCAGGGCGCTCACGGCCACCAGCAGCCACATGCCCAAGATAACCCGGCGCACGATCTTGGGGCTGAGCCGGGCCGCCGTCTTGCGGGGTAGCGCCACCACCACCAGCCGGTGTACGCTCATCAGCGTGATGAGGAAGATGGAAGCGTACATGTTGACGTTGCACAAGTAGAAGAGGCCCTTGCACATGGCCGTGCCGAACACCCAAGTCTGCTTGGCCAAGTAGACGATGAAGAAAACGGTAAGCGCCATTAGGAAGCCGTCTGCGCATGCCAGGTTGAGGATGAGGAGAGTGGTGACGGAGCGACGCCGTGCTCGAGCCAGGATGCTCCATACGATGAAGAGGTTGCCTGGCACGCCCAGTAGGAAGACTAGACCCAGGATGAGGGCACCTATTGTGGTGGAGTAGTCGTTGCTCACCACGCTGTCATCTTCGGGGTTTGGCATGGAGCGCCTGACCACTTCACTCGCGTTCATGCTGGTAGGAGAGATTTTTTTTAATTGATATCTGACTTCTGTCTCTCTTGACTTGTCTTTGTATTACAGCATTCCCTAACTTTTCTCGGGTGAAATAAGATCCTACATCAGGATTCTCCAACGTGGTGCCCGTGGGCACCAGGTAGCCCCCTGAGTAGCCCACAAACTGCAAAATCGCTCGCCAATGGTGCGTCTTAGTGATTTTCTATAAAATCTGATTTCTATCTGGCATGTAAGAGGCACTGGTGAACACAAGTCAAGTCATGTTTATTTGTACAGCCCTTCATCACAAGAAGTCTCAAAGGGCTGCTCAGACCACAGAACACAACTTACAATTCCAAGAGTTCTGCTACCATTGTTTAAATTTTAGGTAATTTGTTCCAAAGCCTAACTCCAACCTGGGACAAACTGGTGTATGGTGCGACGCCGACCCATCGCGGGCCAATAACCCGTTGTGTCTTGAACCCAAAATGCTCCGAACTGAAAGGAAGATGTCAGCTGTTGTAGGTTAAAATGATGTATCTTCTAAATACACATGTACATGTATTTTTTCACATATTTCAAGAGGATTTTTGGCATCAAATATTTTTTTTTTTTTTTTGGATAAGAAATTGGCTTTTGGGGGGGTTGGTTGGCTCGGGGGAATATTCTGTCCTGGGTTACCACAGATCCTTGAAAAGTCTTTTGTCATGTCCTGCACGGTTGTCATGGCGCCCAGCTGGCCCCGCCCCATGACACCGGCTGAGACGCATTGGACTGATTGCGCTTGGAGTACTTAAGCGCGCTCCTTTGTACTGTGCGTTGCTGGAACGTTTGTTAAACCTGGTTAAACTCCGTGAGACTTCTGTTAAAACCTGTTAAATGCCTAGTTCTGTAAATCTGCCCGTATTTGATCCTGTTTTGTTTTTGGTCCGATCCATTTGTTTGTTTTCGACAACTTGTCTTTTGTTTAGATTTCTAATCCACTCCGCGACCATCGATCCCCGGATCGAGTTTGCGCACCCTCCTCATCCTTCCCCCAATAAATTGTGAGTACGTCTACGCGAATGGGTCCTTTTTTCCTGTTTCCCGCTCCGTGTCGTGACATCTTTAAAGGCATAGAATTCATAATTCTAAATATAAGGCCTTAATTGGAATTAAATTGTTTTAAATCCATTTTTCGAAAGTCTTAGAAAATGTGAACTCTGTAAGATTTATATTTGTTTTAACTAAAATGTTTAGTTAAAAAGGTATTTTTCATGCATCATGATCAAAAAGCTTCATGAATGTGGCAGAAGAGTTCATTGGGATTAGTACTTATCTACTAGTTTTTAATGAGGATCCATGATGTACTGTAAACATCTTTTTAATTTATTGTTTTCCATGTCAAAAACTTTAGAGAGTGCTATGTTTTTCAGATGGAAAGTTTTCAACTGGACCAAAATGTTATAAAAAAAATTATATTTAACACTTTTTAAAAATTGCCTTTAATTCATGCTGCGTTTTTTCTTTTGTTTGTTTCACTTGTGGGGTTATTTGTCAAATTGGTCTTAAATTCTGACTCAAAAGGCATTCAAAAAAGTCCTAAAAAGTCTTGAATTTAACTCGCGTGTGGATACCCTGTCTGTCTGTTTTCCTTTTTTTAATCTTGGGGGCGGCAGTAGCTCAGGAGGTAGAGCGATCGTCTTAGGATTAAGGGATCCCAGTTCGAATCCCGGCTTGTCCGTGTTACATGTCGAAGTGTCCTTGGGTAAGACATTGAACCCCCAATAAGCAGGTTAGCGCCTTGCATGGCTGCACAGATCACGGCCGCTATTGGGAAATGTGAAGCACAATGTAAAGCGCTTTGGGAAGTCATTGACTTGAAAAGCGCTATATAAAATGCAGATCATTTCAGATCATTTCAGATCATTTCATTTCATTTCTTGGGTAACACCAGCCGGTCATAAATCATTTTTTGCGCGATCTGCTGCAAAAATTGTATGTACTTATTGCTGTGCTGTGGCCGGCTGCTAAAATAGTCCGATAGGTGTTGCCGGCTGCATCCACTGGAAAATACTAAGCTTCTGCTAGCCGTGCTAGTTGAGCACACGTTGGATGTTACCTGTATTGACTCGTACTTGTTTTTTGTTTTGTTTTATTAACTTAACGTATTTTCCGCACTATATGGCGCACCATGTTATAAGGCGCACCTTCAATGAATGATATATTTTAAAACTTATGCCATACATAAGACGCACCCCATTATAAGGCGCTATAAGTGCATGCTGGTTTAAGATCAGGTAATTGTGCAATTTTGTAATTGTAATCCTGTGCAGTCCTTCGAGACATTTTTGGGATTAAGGGCTATTTACGGTAAATAAATGTGACGACTTGACTACAGTAGAGAATGTAGTTACTTTATGCAACCTCTAGATGTTGCCACGCTCAAGGGAATGTCAACAAAATATTCAAAAAGGTCAAACTTTATTAACAAACAAGCTTTCCACAACTCCATTCACTCCCAAAATAAATAAACAGCCGTTTTATTATTTTCTCTGAGGTAAAGCATTTTCGTGACACATCTTTGACATCTTTGAACAACATCGACATATCATTTTATTTTTTGTCCATTTAGTCAACACGCAAAGAAAAAAACGTCTGATACTGTTATTTTAAATGAAACGTTAGTGCAATCGCAATAAAGTGACACTCGTAATGTGCAAAAACAACGAGTGCAAAGCAATAACATAATAACTGTAAAATGTAAAACGTAAACACACAAAAGAAAAACAAAGATCACTCTATAAGCTCCTCATCGACGAATCCCTCGAATTCTTCTTCTGCTGTGTTCGAATTGACCATATCTCAGTGAATGGGCCATCCAACACGTCCGGTGTTTTTGTGCCAGCGCTGTTGCCTTCATACGTATAGTTATCGTACTGACACTTCTGCTTGCCGCTCTTTGTTGAACAACCCACTGTTCAAGTGTCTCCTCTAACTCTGGCCATCTTGCTTTATTGCCACGGAAACTTTGTTGAGTTTTCCTTACTTGGCGGAGCTTATCTTCATCCTTTCTCCACTTCCGTACCATTGATTCATTTAAGTTTAACTCTCTCGCTGCCGCTCTATTGCCGTGTTGTGCTGCGTGACTGATCGCTTTGAGTTTAAACTCGGCGTTGTACGCGTGTCTCTTAACAGGAGCCATTTTCTTATACAAATGCACGTATGAAAGAGAATCTCGCTCTCTCTCTCTCTCTCGCTCTCTCTCTCTCTCAAACGTGACATTCTGAATAATTCTGCGTTTGTTTAAGGTAAATTGTGCTTTACATCTTCACCAGTCATAACCCTGGATTCAGACAAATACTGTATTTGTTGAATATGAATTAAGCAGTTTAATGGGGTAGCCATTTTGCCACTTAGTAAACAAATACAACACGAGCCCCGGCAACTACCAATCGTTTAATATTTCCCAGTATGCACAGCGCGAAAAATGGAGTCGGCGGCTGTTTCTCGTAGTTGCGAGACCTTGCGAATTTAATATTGAGCCATATATAAGGCGCACTGTGTTATAAGGCGCATGGTCAGCTTTTGAAAAAAAACAAGACTTTTAGGTGCGCCTTATAGTGCGGAAAATACGGTAGTTACAAAGTTTATGATTATGCTGTAAAATTGATTTGGAAAGATTCCCGTTCTGTTTTTTTTTTAATCTGAGTCTTCACCCTCTTTTGGGTAGTTATTTATTTGGTGTATTTTAGTGTTTTCTGTCATTGGGTGTATTTCATATTGGGAGTATTTCTGTTTTTCAAATGTTGCCACAACCAGCAAACAGGTTAGACCCAATCTCGTAACGTTTTCTCACAATTTTATTGACAGAGGAAGGGCAGCGCCCGCAATCTGATGCTTGCTGGATGCAGGAAGCAGGTCGCTCTCGTACTCTAATTGTGATCCGAACATGGAAGTAAATCTTCCGTAGCGAGCGATGGCGATGTCTGGGAGAGCAAGGCGTGGTCCATAACTGAGTCGTAAATCAGAACGGTAGCGTAAACATAGTCGGGAACAAAAATGGGTCGTAAGCCGGGACGGGAGAGCAGACGTGGTCGGGATCAAAACAGGTTGTAGCCAGAGACAAACGGGAGCAAAAACAGGACAAGGTGGGAGTCAGGGTCAAAAAAGGCTTGCCCAGTATACACAGAGGTTCGCAGACGGACTGACCACAGGGGATTGACAGGACTGGGTTCAAATAGTGACAGGGAGCCAACCAGAAACCGTGGCGGTTGGCACCAAATGAGCGGGCACAGGTGAATCACATCAGTAATCATGACAATTGTCCCCCAAATGTTTTGGATATGTAGGCCTAATCGATGCTATTCTAACATATTTGATGCATTTAGTAACTTGTTTTTATAAAGCTTTCTTAACTTTTAAAAAAAAAAACTGTTGTGATCCAACCCATCATAAGGGAATTTTAATAGACGAACGGTTGTGACCATTTCTATTTTTGACTTTAAAATTGTAAAAAAAAAAAAATGCGTTGTTATTTTTTCCTGTAAATATACCACTAGCCTGACGTAGTCTCGGAAATATTCACACAAGCTCTGGATGAAACCGTTTCAGTTGGCATGCTAAAACATGCAGCTCTGCAAAATTCACTTGCAAAATGTCTATTACCATCTTTGGTGAGTCCTTGAAAAAAAACCCAGAGACTATTGACCATAATTTTGACAATTTGCTGACAAAGTGACTCTTAAGTTATAAACAACCTGCTTGAGAAGTTCATTTTTAGGTTTATCGCCCAAATGCGACCCATCATAGACAAATTCCATGACAGGTTCTTATAAATGAAAGCTGAACGGCAGGTAGTTTTATTTCAAATGAAATATCCATCTCATAATAAATGTTAAATGTTATCCGATAATAGTTAAGCTTTACTTTGGGATAGTGCCATATCGATAGTTTAATTTCATTGTAGTAATTCTAGATCAATCAGCGACCAACATTTATTAAGTATGTAACATTAAACAAAATTGAAGTCTGAAAGCCAAACATTTTTAAAGATACGGGCATAGTAGAATAATATGAAGTTACTCTGCCTTGAGTTACTGACCTTTCGGGAAGCGATTTGTTGTCAATATAAAAATATTCCTCTGGTCTTGGTCCGTGCCGTGCCTGTTTCCTTGTGGGAATGCCATGGCGCTCCATCATAAAGTGAATCACACACATACACGCTGTGACATGCACGTAGGCGTGTACACTTCCCTTTTACTATAAACACATTTGAATTTTACATGGTGTAATGCTCTTCTTGCTCAACTTTCTTTTTTTTCTACAAATAAGGTTTTACGAAAGAATCCCGGGATACTATATGAATCCAATCTGAGGTGGCGAGCTCAAATTAAATTGCTCGATGTGTCATGATTGCCGAAGTGAAGACCCCTGTGGCAATCGTTTGGCGCACTCGAGCGCGCTCTCTGATTGGCTGACGTTCTCTTCTTAAGCGGTCAGCGTCCAGAGAAGGACGTCAGACCGTACTTCTGTGTTCCTGTGTGTTTCGCCCGATTACCAAGTACCAAAGACTACTCTCCTGTTTTGATTCCTGCCTTCGGTTCTGACCCGGTTCTGCCCCGCGTTTACGATCTACTCTCCTGCCCTGGCCATCGACCTGCCTGCTAAGACGTATTGATTCTGCCTACCTGTCACGGAACTGCCGTTCCGTCCAACGCTGCTAGCGACCGACAACCATCGACTTCCAAAGCCAGCTTTGTCATCTCAATCCAAAAAAGATTCCTTTAAAACGAACGCAATTGAGTCCGAGATTCCATTCTGGGTTGTGACATGATGGCAGGTGATAAAAAAAAAAAACTTTGGTAATTGGTTAATGCGTTCCGAACCCCTGGTACCGCAGATCACAAAATTATTTAAACAAAGTTGTATTTACTAAGTACTACTTATGTGTCATATAATTATTTATCATTAAATAACAATATATATATATATATAAATATATATATACATCAAATCAGCTGAGTTGTTAGCATGTCTGCGGCACATATCTGAGGTCACGGGTTCAAATCCAGCTACCTGCCTTCCTGTGTGGAGTTTACATGTTCTCCCCGTGCTTGCGTGGGTTTCCTGCGGGGAGCTCCGGTTTCCCCCGACATTTTAAAGACAAGCATGTGAGGATATTTGGTCCAAACTGTGTGGGAATGAGCGAGTGAATGGTTGACTGTCTCTACTTGGCTTGTGACTGGCTGGCAACCAGTTTAGCATTCGATGGGAACTGGACACTGCCCGGAGATAGCTCGGATAGGCTCCAGCACCCCGCGACCCTACTGAGGATAAACCATACCTGTCAACCTGTAGGGTTTTGCCGTACAAAGTACGTTTTTATGCATTTCAAGACGAGTACGACGTACAAGGAAATCTGTATGGAAAAATTTGTCAATCGCATGCATCTGCTGCCTGGGGATTTCCCATCATGCATCATTCCGGAAAAAAAAAAAAAATATATATATATATATATATATATATACATACAATATATATACATACAATTATTTTGTATTTTGTACGGGAAAATACGGCAGTTTGTACGGGCATGGAGCTATGGAGGTTGACAGGTATGATAAACGGTGTATATAATGGATGAATGAATATTTATAAACGTGTTGAGGAAAAAAGAAATTGTAGTTATTTTGGGTGTGAAGTGACGTGAGCTGGTACACTGGAGTTGGTGGGTCAAGGTGGATTAAAATTAAAACTGATTTTCGAACTTCTACTAGCGAGGATTTCATGCCCTTTGAAGATGTTGTTGCTTATTCTTTATTGACCGTATCGTCGATTGCTTACAGACACATTTCTTGGAAAGGTTAACAATGTGTGTCTGCCTTCTTCCTATTTCTTGATTAATTGCAAGCGTTTTTTTCCATGGTTATCATGTTTTTGCAAGTCTAGCTAATACAGTACAAAAAATACAGTATCATCTTGACCTAACTCGTAAAGTCTTTATGACGCAGGCAATATTCAAATATTCACCATCACGTTTCTTAAAATGTTGTTGCAAACATATTGGGTTTGTGGAATTTGAAATTACCAGTAAACTATTTTTAGCCATCTCAGTTAGCGAGCGTTATGCCATTCACCGTCAACTGCAAATGACAGCACAGTTGAAAAGGGGATAACAACATGTGAGCCCCCTTCTTCGTGTTTCTTATTTTGCAGAGGTTTCTGAGTTTTTCCTTCAAAGCATACCAGTTTAAGATTAGGGTATTGTGTGATTGTGACCTGTGCAGCCCTCTGAGACATTTTGTGATTAAGGGCTAAACGAATAAATGTGACTTGACTTGACTTGCTCTAGTAACAACCAATTATAGCTCAGTTTTACAAAACAGCTGTAATTAATAATAGCAAAAGTTGTTTTTCAGTTATTTTTCAGTAGACAAAAACCCCTTAGATTAATCATAACGGTTGAATGTGGCTAATTAGTATTTTAGAAAAGCAATATTAATCAAATTCTGTATTTGTACTAGTTGTGACGCATAGAAGGTATTTGGAGGACATTAAAAAAAAAAATTCTGATGACACCAGTGTGTGGGTTTGTTAAGTTAGTTTGACACACTTAATTTGTATAGCCTGCAGGAAGCAATTCTGATTGAAACAATAATCTTCATGCACCGCACGCACACACTAAATTATTACGCAATAGTAACGTTTGGAAAGCACTCACTTGTTCGAACAAGCCAGGAATGTTGCTTTTCCACAAGGTTGCCATGATAGTCATTTTGAATGAAAACATAGAATACACTCTGTTTCTGGGAATAATTTAATACATACTCCAAAAAATCCCTTTATTTAAAAATACAAACAACATACCGTTAGGGTCCAATGTAGTTATAGTCATAATCAGATACAAATTTGAATACCCAGCAATGAGATAAACAGAGCAGGAAATTGTGCTATATAGCAAGTGCATTACACAATGGAATGATGCTGTAGGGTAACATCATTGTGGCAGCTCGTCCGTGGTTGAAGTGAGCTTATAAGACTCCAAGTCCTGCCCAATATACTCCGACACTGTGGACCAAGAACAAAAAGTTGTCATGTTTTGATTTTGCTAAAGTTTACAGTCCAATTGTTATCATATACAATGGACTATTACGACTATTATTCGTATGTTTTATATTCCAGTTTAAGATTTAGATAAAGATCTCATTACTCTCATTCACCTTCCTCAAATGTGATGGGATGCATCGTTGTAGAACTGGTGAACTCCACAGGACACTCCTGAATTTTGGCATCCCTTTCATCTCCCTGCCCCATCCCCAGAACCCTTTCCGGGGGCTCCCAATTCTCATAGTAGGAGTAAGGCACCGGACACATGTCCTGGTAGGCGCCCTGGTTTGTTGGAGGCGAGGGACACATCTTCTGAGGATAAGCAGAGTAGTGGGGGTATTGTGGGGTGAGACTTGGAGGCAATGGGGATAAGGAGACGGGACTGCCGGCCGGGAAAGGGCTTAGAGAGGCCGAGTGGGAGGGAGATGGTGAGGAAGACAGGTAGGGTGAGTCTAGCCAGGGGGACGGAGAGGGTGGCTGTGGACCGCGAAGGTACATGGGTGGGAGGAGCTCAGTGAAACCTAGCTCCACGTTCTCGAAGCTGGAGTGGTGTTCTGACATGGTGGAGCCCATCCCACTGGGCTCTTCCCTGGCACTGTCAACATTGTAGTCTTCCTGGAAAGCTACGCTAGTGGACGATGGGGAATAAGGCGATTGGTAGGAGGACCGGTGAAAGCCCAGGCCTGTCTGATCTTCTGCCATGGTGTCACTCCTCAGGTTTATCCTGGACTGACCCCCCACTGAAGAACACACTACCCCTGCATCCAGATTGGACCCCTGAGGCCGGGGCAGCAGTGCGTCTTCTTTCTTGAACATGACTGCAGAAAAAGCGACATATAACATGCACTAGTAGTATAGCGAGAGTTTCTGAGGTGAATACTAACCCGGGACGTATTTAAAACAATGAGTGCTGCTCCTTTTCCTCTTTCCATTGGAGACGTAGAGATGGACCGACACTGGGCGAGTGATAGATAGGTCATAGTAGGATGGCACTCTCGCTAACAGCAAACTCTAGTGACAGAAATAAAATGTTCATACTTAATGAAACTCATCTATGTTTTCATTTGGGCTGCATTTAACAAATATTTTGATATTCGATTGGGCAGTTGTTCATTCTTTTAAACCAAAGGCATGTAAATGAATTAGGAGACCCATGGTATACAGTGACCCTGCTTTACGATGTTTTCAGCCCCTCATTATAACTTTTCCCCTAATACGATATCAACAACAACTTATATAGCCTGCCCCAAAAAAACTAAATTTCAAACTTCATCCATATTTAGTTGTTTTTGAAATGCCTGACTGCCATTGGTTGACTTCATGTAAAATGCTGGTCTGCTATTGGTTTGCATCACAACATCATGAAACTGACAATATAGTTTAGGCTGAACTACCCCCAAATGTTTTTCTTTTCATTGTGTTTATGTGCTTCTCAAAGACTTTGCAAGTCAACAATACAATATTTAATTTTTTTCAATTTTTTCTATGGGCCAAATGCTTGCAGTGATGTTAAAGGGGGAAGCAGGAGCATAATAACCATTGAAACAAGGTTAAAATATGAAGAAGATTATCTTGATTCGTCAACTAATTGGTCACTGGTTGCATCTCTCTCTTTCCACTCATAAACTGTTGAGGAGAGGAACTTGACCTTCCATGCTTAGGCCGCTGCCCCTACATCCACTCTCCATGGCTTTCCCAGGTATTCTATCCTTCCAGGAAAAGATCCCCCAGAAAGCTAACCAGTGAGGTGGCTAGTGGGCATTCTAAACAGGATCTCAGTGACACTCTCAGTGAGAGTAGCAGTCAATTTTGGACAAGTTACTACCAATCCTGTAGAAGAAACTACTCTTGCATATGTGATCTTCTGAGCTTCTGAGCTGAGTGAAGGTGGACTCAAAGGCAGAAAACTCCGCGAGATGGTACCTCGTTGCTGTTGTCACGATCCACGTGGGCTTCCTCTTCCCACTGAAGCTTGCCATCTGAATATTCAGGAGACGTAGTATATAAAAAACAGCTCGATTTAGTTACTGTCAAACATAATAAAAATTATACAATTGTTCATGAGGATACAAAAGGTAAAGGGCTTACCGGCACTTCTCTCCATTAAAAAAACTCTGGAGATAGTTATGAAATTGGTGCCGTTAAGCAGAAGCTCCTCGCCTCCCTCTACTGAACAGGAAGCAATGCTGATTGACTCGATAACAGGCAGTTCCTGCGCTGACCGCTGGGCTATGGTGGAAACAAGAAAAAAATTGGGGTTACGTTTTACCATTGGCAGCCATTGGGAAACGAGCACTCACAGCATTCGATGGGAACTGAAGCCACCTGCAGGGCTAGCACCCGACCGGTGGGGATAGCAGGTGGTGACAAGGGGAGGTGTGTGCGGAAGACTAAGCGAACCCGTGTGTTCTTTCTCCCAACGTCGGTTTCGCCCTTCCTCAGTTCAATGTCAGAGTTCCTCAGTTTGAGAATCCCCGCGCAGTCTATGCTGCAATGTTTAAATACGTGACTTTTGTTCTCTTTCAAAGACAATAAGAGTTGACTTACAGAGCTGTCATGTGGTTCTCAGGATTCAGGGGGATGTCTAGTACTTTTGTTCCCCCTTGGATGTTCTCATGACAGGTGGTGCCCACCATTTTTCCAGTCACCCTGTAAAGTGAAAAACCCTTTGAGGAATTAGCCAAACTGTATTTACTCCATTTATAAACAATATTCATGTTACATTGCTCTAGACTTCTAACATAAGATCCTTATCACCTGTGTGAGGGCTACCTGTGTATCTGATAGAAGGGGTGTGGCCTTATAGAGCGATCG
Organism: Urocampus carinirostris; assembly: GCF_059441175.1. Classification (NCBI taxonomy): domain Eukaryota; kingdom Metazoa; phylum Chordata; class Actinopteri; order Syngnathiformes; family Syngnathidae; genus Urocampus; species Urocampus carinirostris. Next base: position 58,659,933 of record NC_142349.1, on the reverse strand, counting down.
TCTGCAGTTCCTACGAAAACCTGCAGAGAAAGCGGTTTCCTCTCATTGTATCCAAAGAGCTGCAGAGGACAAATCAGAGACAGGAATATACATTGAACACATTAGAATTTATGGCTGCGAAAAAAACTCATTACTGAAGTCACCTTGACAACTGGATGTCCAGCCGGAGTGGATTTGACGGCTCCTCTGCTCCCCTCAGTTTCGTAGTGGGCTCGGTGGTGGGACCGGGGTTGCACTTCAATGCGTAGCTCGTACTGGTCAAACTGGGAGGGCAGTGGCCAATCGAGCGGAGGCAATGCATTAGACCTATGTGCGTTCACATCAAAAGGTTACACTAGAAGCATATGCAATAGCCGATCAGATCTCAACATTTTGCACTCTTTAGACTTAAAGAAGTAAAATGATCACAGAGTGGAAGATTTTTTCGAGACTCCTTGCCTGAAAAGAGGACTGTGGGCATTGGCTCTTGCCCGGCCCCAGCCCAGGGCAGGTGGAACAGAGAGATAGTCCATACTCATTGTGGGGGGATCTCTTCTGGTCTGCAGATTCTTTTGCTGTTGTTGCCCTGGGGCCTGCTCCTGATCTCTTGGAGACAACTGCGAGGAAAAAGGTTTGTTATTGTGAAGTTCCCCTGTGGAGTCATACATTTCTTATCAAATCAAATCTAAAATGGACAAAATCTAAATGTTAATTAGATGTCTTTAGATGTGTGTGTAGATAAGCTTAGGTTTTAGCCTTGGTATCTGAATTCGTAACATGGTAGTGTTTGGGTTGAGCAAGGGTATGTATAATTATTTGCATCCACTGGTACCTGCTCCATAGACGTCTTTCTGGTTTTCTGTGGAACGCTGAGCTCACAGCTGCCTGGCGAACCCTGCGACAGAGGCCTGGGGTCTCCCCCCTCAGGGGGTCCTCCTTGCAGGTCCTCAGAAAAGCTTCCCCTGCGTGATGAACAAGGTGACACTAGAGGCGAGTTCCTCCTCTTCTTCCCACCTGGGGAAGTTGGCCGGGAGGACGGGGAAAGCCCAAAATGGAGATTGGCTTCACTCAGATCTTCTTCTTCCACCAACAGGGAATCGCAGCTGGAAGCCGGACTCAGCCATCCACGGGACGAGGGACTGGAGGCAGGACTGGGACTGAGCGAACCAGGGTACTTATCACGGTAGGTGAAGGGATCCATCAGGGGGAGATAGAGGTGTTCTCTATCCCACCGACTACTACTCTCTACGTCCCAGGAGAGGGCAGGTGCTGTATCATCTTCAGGTGAGATGGTGGTGATCTGGATGCTGGGACACTCCACCACGCGGGACTCTGAAACCTGATAGGTGCTTTTTTTTTGACAGTCTCCTTTTTCTCGTGACAGTTTTGCAAAGTTCTCTAACCTGAATGGACCGGGCTGGTAGGCTCTCGTAAGTCCCGCTGAATTCTCTGGCTGGCACTCTCCGTGGAGGTGGAGAATGCATTCCGGCCCGCTGATTGGCCGAGAGTGGCGGGCTGGGTATGCTGAGGGGGGAGTGCTCCACACGAGAGCGAGTACAGCGGCTGTCTGCAGCTAATAATTGAAAATGAATAGTAGAAAATACAGAAAAAAATTATAGGTATGTAACATTTATTGCAAAAACCCTAAGATCAAGTAGTGGCCCCTCTGCATAGAACCTACTCTAGTTACGAGAAATTTAAGGGACTGTATGAGATGTCTTTCAAGCAAAAATCTTGCTCGACATAGAATAGAGAATCTACATTTCAAGAATTTCCAGAAGCTACCACTAGAGACCGCTCATAGCCAGCATGCACTTGTCCCAGTTAGCACATGCGTTTCCAGCCATACAAACCTGATCCTTTAACCGTGCTCCCTCACTCCTCCACCACTATGCATACACCTCAGTGAGCATTCGCCAAGTTCCTTAATGGTAAACGCGCATACTAAAGTCGATGTTTAGGTTATTAATTTATCTTATTACTTTATTTTTATGTGCAATTGCTAGTTGAATGTGTATTTAGTGATCAAGAATATGTGTTTTATCGATATTTAGCCTAAATTGTGAGGATTTTTTGGGAGACCCTGAACATATTAGTTTGTTCACAGTTATTTCTTATGAGGATCATTTGTTAGAGATATGAATTTTTTTTAGATACCAGCTCGATGTCAGAGTGAATTGATCTCGTATGTAGAAGCTCCACTTTACTTCATGTTCATCGTGTCAAGTGACGTGTAGCATGTATTTATTTTTCCTGCTTCTAAGGCACACAATGAAGATTTCCAATATCAACATCCCTCATGAGAAAGCTTAATTAAAAATCCATTGAATGTGATAAACATCATTAAGCTTATCCAGTGCAAGTGTATCCATTTTCATCATTGTTAGCCATGCGTCAATTTCACATGGTTTGCTGGAAGCTAATTGTTGCCAGACAGGCGACTCAGTTACCATATTGAGCGCGACCCTTTTCGGGTTTTTTGTACATTTTTAAGCATTCTTTTACAAAATAAGCAGTGTTGGGCACGTTACCTTAGAAAATAGTTAGGCACTCACTACTTCTTTCAAAAAGTAACTGAGTTATTAACTAAATTACTCTGTAGTAAAGGTAACTAGTGTCCAAGAAACGTAACTATTTCCGTCACTTTAAAAATAAGTTGACGTTTTATGAGCAGTATATGAGTCAGTTAATGGAGAAGAACAGGTAGTCATGTTATAAAATCTTGTAATATTTATTGCGCCTCACCAGCAACAGATTTATCCTACGCTTGAAGTGCAAACGAAATAAACAGTCAACAATATAGAATAACAATCAGTGGTAAACAATAAAAAGTGAGTTTTATAGATTTTATCTAACTCTAATAACCTACTGGTCAGAAGAAAATAAGTATTTGAACACCTGTGTATCATCTACAAATGTATCTTCTAGAAATCATGGAGGGGTCTGAATTTTTTGTCGTTGGTGCATGTCCACTGTGAAAGAGATAAACTAAAAAGAAAAATCCAGAAATCACAATGATTTATTAAAGATTTATCTGTGTGGTGCAGCCGTAAATAAGTATTTGAACACCTGTGTATCATCTACAATTCTGACCCTGAAGGACCTGTTAATCCGTCCATCAGAAGTCCACTTGCACTCCATGTATCATCCTGAATCAGATGCAACTGTTTGAGGTCGATAGCTGCATAAAGACACCTGTCCACCCCATACAATCACTAAGACTTGAACTTGTAACATGGAGAAGACCAAAGAGCTGTCCAAAGACACCAGAGAAAAAATTGTACATCTCCACAAGGCTGGAAAGGGCGGCGGAGCAATTGCCAAGCAGCTTGGTGAAAAGGGTCCACTGTTGGAACAATCATTAGAAAATGGAAGAAGCTAAACATGACGATCAATCTCAAATACTTATTTGCTTCACTGTGTATATATACTATATGCATACATCGGAGCCGTATCCCCCAAGTGGGAGATGGCTCGAGTAGAGAACACACACATATTCTTTACTCTTTCTGGCAGATTGATACAGAGGAGGGGATTCCCAGCCCCATCGCTCAACCCAACCGACTTGTCGTTGGGAGTCATTAGATGACGAAATCCCCCAATTCCAACCCTTAATGCTGAGTGCCAGGCAAGCAACGGGTACCAATGTTGTAAGTCTTAGATATGACTCAGGGCGGGCACCCTACCCCCAAAAAGAGTGGTAAAAGAAGAAAAAAGAATAAACTTTACGTTTTTATGTCACAGAAAAATAGATGAAAAATAATTAAAATATTCATAATTCTACCCCTCGAAAAAGATAAAGTACCCCAAAAATGTTAAGCTTTTTATGGTCAACAAATTTAAAGTCAACAACATGGAATCCCCAAATTTTGCATAGTGACAAATCAGAAGAGAAAAAAGGCATCTCTGTTGAGTGGTTGGGAGCCGGCTCCTTTTGTTCACTTCCAAGAGCCGGCTTATAGAGACGTTTCGTTCGCGAAGGACAGGAGTCAGTTGCCGCAGCAATGACAACAGCACTGGTGCTCTTAAATATAGGGCTCAGATTTTTCGCGACTCAGCCCTCATTTGCATTTTCTTTCGGAGCATTAGTGAATACTATATTCACAATCCCCATCTATATAAATGGTAGTCGCTATTCTGAATGTTGACATGATCCGAAAAGACGTGACGTGAACAACTCGGAGGAGAACAGAAAACCACTTTATTCAAAGTAAATCACTAATGTAGTTTTGACTGTTAGTAACGCTAATGGTGTTGCTACAACGGAAATTTTCGTTTTTGTTTTATTACCTTCTTACTGTAAAATGTAACTTTGTTACATAACTCATTACCAAGACTGAAAATCAGAATATAGACATGTGGAAAAGAAAAACATCTCAAAGTTCAATATTTTGGACATGGTTATTTTGCTACAGAGACAATGGATTGAAGTTTGCATGCTCATGAGCTAATAGATCATTTTGCTCTTTTTAAGTTCTCGGTATCTTATTATTTGGACATTACAAAAACTAACCAAATATAAATATACCGGTATATCACTCAAGATATTTCTATGGCACTGTGGTAATGGGTTCGAATTAGCATGCTAACTAAAGTGAAAGAGTCACTTAGCTCCAAAATGACCATTATAGCACTAAACCTACATCTGGTTATTCATATATTTTAACTTTTACATTTTGTGGTACTTATGCTCACTTTTGCTGACTTTGCATGAGCGACTTCTGTATTTAGCAGTTCCGAAAGAAATCCAGGGAGTTTATGCTGTAGATCCCCGAGATATGGCGTCCCCGCCCTATGACTTTTTCACTTTACAGCCCTTCTTTCTCTATGTAACTTCAACAACAAAAATTGTCCGTGCCCTAAAACGAACAAAATTCAAATTTTGTGGTGCCTGAGCATATGAGTGTGCGTACTGCATCTCTTTGGTTCCACTGAATCATGAAAATACCATTATGATAATGGCTGAATTACTTTCCATAATGCATTTCCTTCATTCCGTTCAAAATCGTGTGCACTTCATAAATACTTAGTGAATTAGCGATACAATCCTTTTTTCGTACTGTATTTATTTGCAGTGATGCTAAACAAAGAAGAAAAAACATGATGACCATAAAAACGAAGCTTCTGGATCCTGTTTCCTGTCTTCTCTTCCTTCTGCATCCATCGCTACTTCAGTCAACCAGCTCAAGTCACATCACACCAAAGGCAAATAAACCTTTATTTTTCCTTTTATTCATAATATTTTATCACTATAATCATATGATAAACACAAATAGTACTTAATACTGTATGTATTATTTATTTATTTTTTTTTTTTATCTGAGGTGCCGTAATTTGGAACCCAATAGCTAATTACCATAGTTTTCTATCTCTTGCTATTCAGCAACTTTACTTTGCAATCCCCACCAGAACGTTTTCATGCCGTATCCTGGGGTACTGCTGTTCGTTGATGTAAATTGTGTTTTATACAAATTTGTAGCGTTTTGATCAGATTAACACTGGTAACCAGTGTGCCCTGATGGCTAAAATACATTTTCCGGTGGATTAAAAACTCAATTTTATGGTCTGCTAATCTCTGTTTGGCCAAAACAAATGCAGAAAAAATAAACAGTTTGTAAACTTTGTCTGCTACCACCATTTAAGTACACAGACTATTTCACGGAAATCGTTTTAAAGAGCCCCCAATTTTGGCTGCCCATGTCAAACTTTATTTCATCTGATAAGTATAAATGTCCCATAAATAATAGAGGCCTTCTAATAATTCTGCATAGTCATATGGAAAGCATTTATTCAAAAGGCGCTCACACACACGCTATATTTTTTTTCCCTTGTTTTATTTTGGCCCCGAAAACAAAGACTCAAAGCGCACACGAAATGTTGAAACTTACATTTGGCTCGCATGATGCGGCCGCTAATTATCATCAGCTAATAGTGATTATTCACACCATGACTTCCTGTCATTTAGTTTTATTTTCATTTCTTTTCTTTTTTTTTGTGGTGTTCAACATTGACGTACATCAAGTCAATTAAGGTGGGGGGGAATGTTTCCTGGCAATAGCAATATTTCCAAGTCATTAAATCTGCTGCAGAACTGGATATTTTCAGGTTAAAGAAAATATGAAATGAAAACATATTCTCACAAAAGAAGATTTTTTTGAAAATGTGAATAATTAAATAATTTTTTTAGATAAATTGATACAATTTTATATGCATTTAAGACATTTTAGAAATGTCCTTTTGCTCATCAAATAAACGATGAAAGGAAAACCTGTCATTATTACTGATGTGACTGAGCTGTGCCCGCTCCTTTGGCGCCAACTGCCGCGGGTTGTGATTGGCTCCCGGTCAGTATTCGAACCCAGTCCTGTCTGTCCCCTTTTGTCAGTCCGTCTGAGAACCTCAGAGAAGACTAGGTAAGCCTTTTTCGACCCTGACTCCTACCTGTCCCGTTTTTTGTTCCCGTCTGTCTCCGGCTTAGACACGTTTTGATCCTGACCACGTCTGCTCTCCTGTCCCGGCTTACGACCTCTTTTTGTCCCCGACTACTTCTACTCTCCCGTTCTGGCTTACGACTCGCTTACGACCCCAACCACGTTTTTGCTCTCCTGTCCTGGCTCCCATCCCTGACACCGCCATCGCTCGCTACGGAAGATCCACTTCCGTGTCCAGCGCACAATCCGAGTACGAGAGCGACTCGCTTCCCGCATCCAGCAAACACCGAATTGTGGGGACAGCCCTTTCTCGTTCCTCCAATAAAACTTGTGAGAAACGTAACGCAAGTGCGTTCTGTTTCCGTTCTGATCCCGACGAAACCTAGACTAGTTTTGTAATAAAAGAAGAGAAAAAAAAAACTGGAAAAATATGCAAGAATGATCCTATTTAGTAAATAGGTGACCATTTGGCTTATTTAAAGAAAAACGTTTCTACCTCATAAAATAATCATAAAATGAGCAAAACAATCTATCGTCTGCTAAATACTGTATTTCAATTTTGCTCATATTAGATGTAATTGTTTTCATTTTCTTACAAAACCTGTTAAAAAATCTTAAATACTACAAAGAAATACACTCAAAATGAATATTCAATCAACATTACCATTATTTGCCAGTATTGTAGTCTCCTTGTAAAAAAGGAATATACAGATCTGTTTAATACTACAAATAAAATCTTGTCCCATCGACAAGAGATTTTGTTTTTCTCCATTAATTTTTTTAAATAAAAATTGTGTTACTTGTTTTTTTGTATTTTATTATTTTTCAATAGTATTCTCTATTAGGCTATTTTCTTTTACGATGAAAAATAAGTTATTGGTAGTAGTTTTCTTATTTTACGGTATTTTTTCATGCAATAGGGAAAATAACATGCAAAGGTGGGGATCGCAAGGTGAAATTGTTGTTTCGTGCAACTCCACTACTCCAGTTAAAAATACTAAGATATCTTAATGATTTACTACTTCTGTTGATATAATTATATACTACTTTTGTGTAGTAAATATAGAAAATTATTAAGTCACATTATAAATGAAAGCATGCTGTGCAATGGGGAAAAAAATACATTTTCTTCTCACTTATGGTGTTAGCTGACTTGAGCTGGTACAGTGGAGTTTGTGGAAAGATGCAGAAAGGGGCGGGAGACAGCAAAGACGGGTTACAAATTGAACAGTTTTTTTATAACTTTCACTTGCAAGGATCGTCAGGACCTTACAGGATATCCTTGCCTTAAGCGCCACCCTAATTTTAATGATATTCTCGGTCGTCGACTGGTTAAGGCCATGCAACTTATCGAGAGTAGCCTTTTGTGTTCCCTCTTCGCATTTGTTGATATTGCAAGTTTTGTTTACATGGTTATAATGTTTTTCTTCTTTCTTTAACATTACTGTGACCCTCGGACCCATTGCGAATAAATCAATTAGAAAAAATACAGTATTGTTTCACTGACTCGCAAAGTCTTAATTGAATGAAGACAGAGAAAGGCATTGTGGGAGGTAGTTAAACTGATAGCAGACCCGTATTTTATGATGTCGACCAAGACGGGCAATGTTTTTACAGATTTTTGGGCGTGCAAATAAATTTGTTGTTGAAGTAAAGGAAATACCTTAAAGGGAGAACGAAAAAACCTCCTATCCCACACCGTAAAGTGAAAACGTCGTAAGGCAGGAATGCCGTATCCCGGGGATCTACTGTATTTGTGTGCGTGTGGTGAGCGTGTGGAGGTTCCTCCTCACATGGCAGCTGTTAACTCGCACGCACGCCTGATTGGAAACACATTGAGTTTGCATGCACATGTGAAGTCCACCACACTTCCATATGTTCCCATGCCTGTCAGACCTCCCGGGGAGGGTCTTCTTTCCCCAAAATTGAGCCCTTGTAACTCACCAGCAATGCCGCCACTGTCAGGGGGCTCCGCCAAACCCGAGCCCTCCTCCTGCAGCCGCAGCGTGTCCTCCTCGAACACCAGCTTGAATTCAAACTCGCCTTCCTCCCAGCCGGGGCCTGGCGCGGCCCCCATCGGCAAGGAGAATCCCCCCCCAGAAAGAAAAGTTTTCGTCTGACCTCTAAGCGCACGTCATGATGCAAACCACTTCCGAATTTTCCCAGACGTCGTCTTCGAAATATCTTAAGGTTTTTTTTGCCAGTTTGTCAGTCTTTCATCCTCACGCCAAACAGAAAAAGGAAGAGAAGGAAGAGGAGGAGTAAAAGAAGTTGATGAAATATTTTTCCCGTCCTTTACCCTTAATTGCCTTTGGGCGGGTTGACGGCCCAGTCCCGGCTCCCCATAGGGTCACCGTCCCTGTCAATCGAAACTCTAATCCGCCTTCTTACCCCCAGTTCACTCACATCCTCCTCCTCTCATCAAGTTTGCCGTGTGAACACCAGGCCCCTAAATGCATCACCCCCTCCTTTTTTTGGCCGTCTTTCTTCCTTCACCGCCCCTTCCCCATTCCCCTCCTTCTTTTTTTTCCCTTCCCTTCCATTCCTACTTTATGACCCCCCTCCTTCCTCTCCATCTGAGATCTGTTTCTCATTATCCGCTGCAGTCTGTCTGAGTCAGGAGACGAAAAACTTAAATAAACACCCCTTTCTCCGACTTAGACCAGCTCTTTGAGACCAGTCCCCCGTTGCTGCTCGGGAATCATCCAGAATCTTGTTGGGCTACTTGAGGGGTCCCGTTGGCTGACAAGCCCAAAATGAGTTGTGAGCGTTTGGCCATTAGAGGCTTGTAAAATGTACCCTAGCCCCGATGACAGAGACACTATTTTGTCACGCTGGAATGTGTAAAGTAGGACAAAATCCTTACAAGGAGTTCATCGAGGAGAACTGCTCCAAACTGTCATGTCCTGTGTTTCTATATGTCTTTCCCCTAACCTCATGTGTGTTGTCCATATGTGTCATTTTGTCTCCACAGTGAGTGTCCAATCTTGGTGTTTTTCAAAGTTAGAATGTCTCGAGACATCGTACATATGATAGGGACCTCAGAACAGTGTTTTGAAGTTCCCCCGTGCTACGGAGCACTTCAAATATTGCCATTACTATTTTTTAGACTCCTACATTTACTTCACAACACTTGTTTTTTAACCTTTGCACATTTGATAATCAAACTTTTCTCTGATTATGTCCATGCTTCCCTGTTTTGGGGTCCAACAGAAATTTACAAAATGGCACTGGACTTCCCAACTTTTCTTTTCATAGTATTTGCAAACTCACAAACATAAGAATAAAGGAGAACCATTCAGAGAGTCATCAACAGAGCCCAGAAAATCATTGGCTGCTACCTGCCCGGTCTGGAAGACATTGCAGCAAAGCCAACCACATTACTGTTCTCACCTTGGCCACTGCCTGTTTGACCTGCTGCCCTCTAGCAGACGCTACAGGATCCTTAGACCAAAAACTAACACACTCAGAGATACTTTCCCAGAGACATCACACCCCTCAACAAGCAAGAATGTTTGGTTGTGGACTATGTGGCTGTGGCCAACGGCAAGCAACCAAGGGAAGAGGGAAACAAACAAACCCAAAATGGCAGCTGTGTGGAACAAATGCCTGGACGCTTCAATTAATCCCGTTCTTGTAGGGTTAAAACATCGTAAAATGGCAGATTATGACCTAAGAACCGAAGTGTCAGATTTAGAGGTTTGTCAATAAATTACTTCAGTGATAGTTGGAGATCAGAACTTGGAAGAAGCCAAAAGGTTAACATAATCTGCAAAAAGACTGACTGAGATGCAATGCTGAGCCACTTAAAAGAACCGGTATTTAAGTGCAACGTTGATGGAGTCCAACCCTAACTGCCGGTACTACAGTGTACCAAATTCCGACCCTGGTCGTACAGGAACCCAAAACCCGTCTCAGGTACCCTGGTACCCTGTACCCCTGGAGAGCCATTTTACTGAATTCCCAGAAGGACATTGTTGAACATCTTCTGACAGGTTGAGTAAACTCCAATGCAACCTCATCAGGCATAAAGCTAGTCGAGTGTTCCGATACTGGTATGAAAACCCCTCCGCTCCGTCTGATTTAACATTTGAATTACTGATTTCAACCCCTTCAACACCGCTTGAATAGATATTACCAGGATGGCTAAGGAGTGTGATAGAATATAATATGATCATCTTTATTGTCATTATTGACATAGTAGTGAACATTGAGTTGGAAATATACCTTCCACCTCCATTCCTCCTTAAAAAGACCGCCACTCCAGTCTGCAAATGTCATAGAGGATTTTCAAGTGTTACAGCTCAACATTCAAAATCTTTGCGAAGTCCAGGAGGATTTCATCCCACCGAGGAGCTCTTTAACCAACTTAGTGGCTTCATCCGGAAGGATAGGAGAGCCCACCTTTTCCCGAACTCTGCAATTTAGTGCATGTCGCTATAGTTAAGCATTGGAGATTAGCTATTTGTGAATTGTGTTGATGTGCTAATTGTCTTCAAGACTGACTCTTAATTTGTCGCCCCATGGTGGTTGGCTAGAGGAACTATTGTTAAAGGTGAAGTGCGTAGTTTTAGGTGTGCTCATAAAGTTTAAGATTAAGTATTTTCTCAGTTATGTATTAACAAGGTCTAACTGAGTTTTCTCACTTTTATCATCTGTGCATTAGGCACGTGCTGGTTGTTTTCATTTATTTTAGGATGAAAATGGTGGGAGTAAGAAAAGGACTGTCAACCCGAACCCCCGAAAAGATGGAAAGAGAGACATGTCCCACAGGCAGCCAGACAAAGGCTGCTATGATCATTTTATCCTGAAGATGGGGTTAGCAAGTAGAACATTTTTAATGTTGCAGACACCACCTTAAATGAGGTGTATTGAAAGAAATGTTTCAACCCTGGCACTCTAAAAAGGCACTGAGTATTATTTGACCATTAGGGTTCATTGTATTATGTAGTGCAACCAAATATAAGTGCTACAAAGCATTTGGAAGAATCCAAAGTGATCAAACTGCGCCATTTTCCTTATTTTTTTTGTAAGTTTTTTGGGGGTACTTGTAGCAGCAAGATTGCAGACAAACATGTCAGCTTCTTCTAGGTGAGCCTCATGTTATGTAAAATGAACACTGATTTTTCAACTAACAAATGTTTCAATAAAATGCACATTTAGATGATAGTTCATTCATTTTTGTATATATATATATATATATATATATATATATATATATATGGGGCAGCACGGCGGCGCAGTGGTTAGCGCGTGTGCGGCACAGTTCTAAGGTCTTGGGAACCTTCTGTGTGGGTTCAAATCCAGCTACCGGACTTACTGTGTGGAGTTTGTATGTTCTCCTCGTGCTTGCGTGGGTTTCCTCCGGGCACTCCGGTTTCCTCCCACATTCCAAAGACATGCATTTTCAGGTGGATTGGCTGGTCCAAATTGTCCCTAGGTGTGAATGAGCGAGCGAGTTGTCTGTCCCTGTGTGCCCTGCGATTGGCTGGCAACCAGTTCTGGGTGTCCCCTGCCCACTGCCCGATGATAGCTGGGATGGGCTCCAGCACCCCCGCGACCCTACTGAGGATAAGCGGTGCAGCTAATGAGATGAGATATATATATATATATATATATATGGGCGGCAGTGGTTAGCACGTGTGCGGCACAGTTCTGTTGGCATGAGATCGAACCTCCTATGTGGAGTTTGCATGTTCTCCCGTGCTTGCGTGGGTTTCCTCCGGGCACTCCGTTTTCCTCCAACATTCCAAAAACATGCATGTTAGGTTAATTGGCCGGTACGAATTGTCCCTAGGTGTGGATGAGCGAGTGAGTTGTCTGTCTCTGTGGGCCCTGCGACTGGCTGGCAACCAGTTCAGGGTGTCCCCTGCCCACTGCCCGAAGATAGCTGGGATGGGCTCCAGCACCCCCGCGACACTACTGAGGATAAGAGTTGCAGATAATGGATGGATGGATGGATATATACATTACAGTATATATAATATATATATTTGTGTTCATGCATCAAAAGACAAATTCCTTGTTGGGGTGTTCTTTGAATTCTTACCAACAATAGCTGATATTTATTTTATTTTTTTACAGCCTCTGAGTACAAATTGAAACATTTGTTAACAATGTTTGCTTTAGGGGTCTATTTTTTATCATTATTATTAGCGTGTTGGGGAGGCAGCGTCAAGAAGAAGGATGCCTCTCGTCTCAATAAACTGGCTAGGAAAGCGAGCTCTGTTGTGGGCAAAGAGCTGGACAGCCTAACAACAGTAGCTGAGAGACGAGCACTGAAAAAGCTGAGGTCAATCATGGACAATCCATCGCATCCACTACACAGCATTATCTCCAGACAGAAGAGCAGTTTCAGCGACAGACTGCTGTCACTGTCTTGTACTACGGACAGACTGAAGAGATCTTTTCTTCCTCATGCCATGAGGCTCTTTAACTCCACCCGGCAGAGTAAAGGCCCACATTAAACCACACCACCTACATTGGATATTACCGAATCTTACTGCAATATGTATTCTGTGTAGCACTATTTAGTTACTTTATATAACACGCTACAGTGGGCATTTGCACGTCACACTGGGTGTTGTATATTGTATTCTTTTGGCTTTATTATTGTACTGTTCTCAGCTCAGGGATGCTGCTGGAAATGTGAATTTCCCTTCAGGGATGAATAAAGTATCTATCTATCTATCTATCTATGAGAAATAGTTTTCTATGAAAATAAATAGGGCATAGTTTTCCGTGGTTAAAGATTGTTACATAAAAGCTTATTTTTTCAAGCAACCATCTACTCATTGTCCTTAAAGTCTAAGCTTTTTAAAACGAAACAAAAAATACAATAAGGTTTGAAGATATAATTTCCTAGGAAAATGCGTGAATACATGTCTACAATATTTAGCTTATTGTTTTCCTGGGAAGGGTCCTAAACAAAACAAAAAATATGGGTCAATACAGCCACATCTAATGGTCAAATAACGGTCCCTTTATGCAAGTCGTTACTTACAAAAAAAGGATTTTAAAGATGTGCTTGTCGTATTTCTTCTTTGTGTTAAAAGTGCTCATCTTTAATTTCAATGTTCCCAAAAAGGTTAACGTACTTTGCTCCATTTAAATGTACATATCAGTCACAATTTACCTTCACGGAACATTAACATCATTGAACATTTGCTTGTTCCTCACTATTTATACATTTTTATTTAGAAAAGCTATCAACACGTGGCCCCCTCTGAAAGCTGTCTTGTGACGTAACAGACTTGATGGTGGAAAGCCGGCGTCACTGCTTACTTTGCAGAGAAACCGTTCTAATTTTTCGGGATGGAACATGACGAGTGGAAGAAACTAACCATTCGGAGGCCTCTGGAATTTGGGACCAGGCACCACCTCTCAAAAACCATCAACTTTGTATTTCACATTGGTACATTCACTAGGGTAGAATGTACTGCAGACCCCTAGTTCACGCTATGTCAACGTTACGATGCTTTTGCAGCATTTTCACCACGATGCAACATGCTGTTATTATTTTGTGTTCCCAAAAACTTACAAAATTCTAACTTTGCAATGGTCGTCAGTATGAGTGATCAAATTACGTGCCTCATAGGCCTCTAAGGTGCCTGTCTGCTATTGGTCGATGTCATTTAAAATGATGGTCTGCTATTGGTTTGTGTCAAAGATTCAGTTGTGTTGTGTTATTGGCTGAACTATCTCCCACTATACATTTCTCTTCATTCAGTTCTGAATATTGTGTGCTTCGTAAGGACTTAGCAAGTTAGCATGATACATCACTGTATTTTCGTACTTTATTTATTAGCTATTGGTCCCAAGACATGCAGTGATAATCATGGGAGAAGAAAAACATGATAATAATTGAAACAAAGTCTGTGATTATCAAGACATATGGAGAAGACACACTCATGTTACCCTTGCCAAGGATTATGGCCAAATGACGATGGGGAAACTAAATGGACATTGTGTATTATATAGCGCCTCTAGTGGTAAAAAATAAATAAATATGTAATACTGCATAAAACATAAAAATATAAAAACTATATGTACCAAATTTTCTAGACTATGAGTCGCAATTTATTTTTCATAGTTGGGCCGGGGGTGCGACTTATACTCTGGATGCGACTTATATATGTTTTTTCCTTCTTAATTTGGCTGGTGCGACTCACAATCCAGAGCGAGTCCGGAAAATACGGTATTTATATAATAAGTAAAAACACATGAACTGATATAAACGTGCACTTATTTTTTTTAACACTTGCAGGTCATATTTCTCTCGTGCAGTGGTTAGCACATTCGCCTAATAAGCGAAAGGTTCCCGGTTAAAACCAGGTGGAAACATGTGTTGGCCTGGAGAGGGTTGGGCGCTACCATGCTGTACTTGCCCAAGACACACACACAGGGAACGGTGCCCCTACGACCCTAGTGGTTAAGGCAGGGGTCGGGAACCTTTTTGACTCAAAGAGCCATAAAAGCAAAAAAATATTAATTTTATTTTGGGAAAGAGCCACACCATATATTATGAGACAAATTTACTAAATTGCTAGACCGGCGCCCCAGACAAAAGCTTAGTCTTCAGCACATTTATTTTTGATGATTTGATAAAAATTATGAAAAGAGAATAATGCCAGAGCCCCTGTCCCAAATTCAACAAACAGACCACTTTAAACTTGTCTCTTTCTTGCAATTACTCAAGATCTGTTAAACTCCTTTTGACCCTTTTTTTTCATACATATTGGTTTCAAAACCAGATGCAAGCATTTATTTTGTAAAAACGTCACAACATTCTGAGAATAGGGAGCCTTATGTGCTTACCTTTGGCGAGAGATGGGAGGGAATGCTTGTACTTTTTGCATAGCTCCACCCATCCTTCCCACTCACCCAATCAAATGACTAAGTTCTCTTCCGGTGTTTTGGCGTATTTACAGTTCTGTGGATTCATCATAAAGTATCTGAACACTGAACACAGATTATATAGTGAACTTTTAAATAAAGGATTCTTTAGCGTTGTACAGCCAAAACGAGTTTTTTTTCCCCCTTTTTTTGTGTGACACCTTGACTGTAAATTGTAGTGAAAAACGTGCCCTATGTATACTGCGAAGTGTTTCCTTCAAATTTAGCTTTGGTTTGGCTCTACGTGTACCTGAATAGGATAGACACCTCCGGTTTTGAACAAGATGGAGAAATTTTGCATGCAATCAAATTGGTCTCTGAGCCACAGGTTCCCGACCTCTGGGTTAAGGGATCCAACTAAGCAATTCAAGTCACCTAGGAAGCCTTAAAAGCAGTGAACAGTAAGTGACACCGGGGACAAGAGTAGCACCAAAACATTTTCGTTAGTAGTACTTTTCCTAACCGTTATATTTTCGATTGTTATATTTTTTACCACTTTTACTCGATGGGCCGCATTAAAAGGCCTGACATCGCAATGCTCTCAAGTTATTTATTTTAAATCCCCCGTGTATTACCCCTGTCTGCTTCTACCAATTACTCCACTGTACCTGCTCGAGGCACCTCACATCAAAAGTAAATACAATTTCATTTTTCTTTATTATTTATTATGCGATTGAATCACATACACTTATTGTCAGGGAGGACCAGAACAGAGCAGGAGACCCCAGAGCGTTCGTACAATTCTTTATTTGGGGAAGCGTAAGGGTTAGCGGGAGACGTGATCAATCGTAGCGTGGGACGAAGGCAGGTCGAGTTTACCAGGACTGAAGAGAAGATCGTAGCGTGGACGGAAGCAGGTCGGATCGAAGGCAGAATCAAGTAAACAACAAGGCAGGTAATCGGGAGTGTCTTACGAATACAGGAGTAATCCTCAGACACCCATGTCTCGGTGTAGAATGCTTAAATAGCGAACACAACCCAATCAGAAGGCGCACTCCAGCGCGCCAGATGATTACCCCAGGTGGCTCCACTTAGGTAATCATGACAGAACCCCCCCCTCAAGGGACGGCTCCAGAAGTCCCCCAGAAAAAAAAATAATAAATTTAACCCAAGACACGTCACAGGGAAACACAGGCAATCGGGGAACTATGTAACAGCACAGTACCTCTCAGAATCCTTCCGAATGGAGGGAAGCCCCCTCCTCAGCATCCGAAGGGGCGGCAGAGGGTGGGTCCGGAGGGCAAACAGGCAGAATCAGATCAGGCAAGACAGGAGAGGCGGAGACAGAACAGGCAGAAAAGACAGAATCAGAACAGGCAGAATCAGGGCCGGCAGCGGAGTCGGAGTGGCAGGCCGGAGAGTCGGAGTCAGACGGGCAGGCTTGGGAGTCAGACGGGCAGGCTTGGGAGTCGAACAGGCAGGCATGGGAGTCGAACAGGCAGGCCTGAGACTCATTGCGCAGTCATAAGGCCGATTGGGTGACAGGGAAGGGGCCTTAGCTTTACTGAAGACTTCCCGTAGGTGGTTGTAACGAACTGGGACCTTGGACAGATTGGGTGAAGCTCTTATGGAAGTGGAGTGACCTGGGTAAGGAGCGGCTCGCAGACAGGTTTGGTGACAGTCCCTGCCCCATTCCAGTATTGACCCAGTGCGCCAGTCGAAATGGGGGTTGTGTTGGACCAACCATGGATGACCCAAAATGAGGGGTTGGCTCGGGGAGTGGAGTAAATGGAATCGGATCTTCTCTTGGTGATTTCCAGACAGCTGTAATTCTATAGGTTCAGTTATTTGAGACACGGTGCCTAACAGGTGACCATCTAAAGCCCGAGCAGATATCGGATTAGGAAGGGGTTTAACAGGTATCCCCATTTTGCGTGCGAGGGACAGATCAAGGATATTTACCTCAGCGCCAGAGTCAATCAGGGCTGGGAATGTCTGCGTAGAATCGGGGAGGAAGAGAGAAGCCTGGATAACGGGTCTAGCGTCTTTGGGAGCAGATACAAGGACTGAGTTCAATCGGACGCCCCTTACGTCCGACGAGCGTTGGCCTTTTACCGGACAGGTGGCCACGCGATGTCCCTTACCACCGCAGTATAAACATAATTGATTGACAAATCTTCGCCAGCGTTCCTCGGGGGAAAGAGAGACCCGGTCCACCTCCATCCTTTCTTCGTTGGGGATGACCGGGACCTGGTCCACCTCCATCCTTTCTACGATGGGGCTGAACAGAACCCGGGGGTTTGGTACATTATTAGCTTCTTGAACTTGCCTGGTGACGGATTGGCTGGGACCCTCCCTCTCTCGGCGTCTCGCCTGAACCCTACGGTCGATCCGGGCGGTCAAGTCAATAGCTTCGTCAAGTGTTGCCGGAGGAGCGTGGGAGACTAATTCATCCTTGAGATAACCGGACAGACTGTGGAGGTAGGCGTCGACCAGCGCCTCTTCATTCCACTCACTTTGTGCTGCTAGCGTACGAAAGTCGACAGCATAGTCGGCAATGGAACGTCTCCCCTGGCGGATGTTCATGATCGAGCGGGCCGCGTCGACCGATGAGGAACCAGAGTCAAAGACCTTAATCAGCTCTTGAGCCAAGAGGTTGAATGACTTGCACGCCGTAGCACCTCTCTCGTAGGCGGCCGTTCCCCAAAGACGCGCTCTTCCCGTGAGGTGATTAATGGCAAACGCTACCTTAGCTGCTTCCGTAGCAAAATTGCGGGGCTGGAGATCAAATATTAATCTACAATTTACTATGAATGGGCGGATCTGAGCGGGATCTCCCCCAAACTTTTCTGGCGAGCCCACTCGCGGCTCAGCGAATCCCGCGCTGAATGAACTGGGAAAGGCCGAAGGTGGCCGGTCAGTGTTGGGCGCCGATGAAGTGGCTTGATGGGTTATTACTTTGGAGAGATAGGACCAGTCCCGACCTAACAGATCCCACTCGAGCCGTAACTGACTCACTTGCTTAGCCAATTCCGCCACGTCGGAAATTACTTGCCGAACTGCACCTTCTAAAGGGGGATTGGGCTGCTGGTTCTGACTTTCATGGTCGTCAGGGGGCACTTGTACGAACGCGGGGTCCATTCTGGTCTGAGGATTCTGTCAGGGAGGACCAGAACAGAGCAGGAGACCCCAGAGCGTTCGTACAATTCTTTATTTGGGGAAGCGTAAGGGTTAGCGGGAGACGTGATCAATCGTAGCGTGGGACGAAGGCAGGTCGAGTTTACCAGGACTGAAGAGAAGATCGTAGCGTGGACGGAAGCAGGTCGGATCGAAGGCAGACGGGCAGAATCAAGTAAACAACAAGGCAGGTAATCGGGAGTGTCTTACGAATACAGGAGTAATCCTCAGACACCCATGTCTCGGTGTAGAATGCTTAAATAGCGAACACAACCCAATCAGAAGGCGCACTCCAGCGCGCCAGATGATTACCCCAGGTGGCTCCACTTAGGTAATCATGACACTTATATTACCTGGGTAGTACTTGGTTTATTCTATTTTGTGACTAATATTTAATATGTATGTACAATTGAAGGCTTTTAACTGGGTTAATGGGGGGTTTATCATAGGTTTGTGTCCCCTGCGATTAGATAGAGATAGATAAACACTTTACCTTACGATCCCCACCTCAGAACGAAAAAATGCCATGTTCTGGGGGTATACTGTACTAAAACTGCTGCATTTAAACCCATCATCTGTTGATAATCCTACAAAACCCTAATGAAAGCCACCCTTTTCAAATAAATATTTATTTTATAGAAATTCCTACTCAATTCTCACGAGAGTTGCTCCTTTTTGTAGTCAAAACAATCTGCTACATTTTCGAGGAAATCCTCGTAAACGCCCTTTGGGGCTTTGCATTATGTAAGAAGTTAACCCTGGAGCGCATGAGAACAGACGCTTTTCTCAAAAAATGTTCGATGACGCGACAAAAACGAGAAAGTTTACGTACAGTGTTTGCATAAACTACAAATTTAATTTGTGCTGCATCACAGACTGATGAAAAAATGAGTCAGGGAATTAAAATTAAGGTATCATTAGCATAAGAAATGAAATACAGATTTTAATATGCAATGTAGAGTACTTTACAGTTTGTAGTAATGGGGACTATAATGACCAATGGTTACACACATATGTTTGCGAACCCAAGCCTCAATGTTACCGCATGTCTGTGCTAAATTGGCAATTATTGCTATGATGTTATTTATTTGAGAACTCTTTCACAAATTCATCCATCCATCCATCCATTATCTGCACCGCTTATCCTCAGTAGGGTCACGAAGGTGCTGCAGCCCATCCCAGCCATCTTCAGGCAGTGGGCAGGGGACACCCTGAACTGGTTTACAGCCAGTCGAAGGGCACACATAGACAGACAACTTACTCGCTCATTCACACCTAGGGACAATTTGGACTGGCCAAGTAACCTAACATGCATGTTTTTGGAATGTGGGAGGAAACCGGAGTGCCCGGAGGAAACCCACGCAAGCACAGGGAGAAGATGCAAACTCCACACAGGAGGTGCGATCTTATGACTTCGAAACTGTGCTGCACACGCGCTAACCACTGCGCCGCCGTGCTGCCACAAATTCATGTCGAGAAAAAAGCGGTAGCTATAGGTGTGCATTGGTTAAATGCCCATTACTTTAAGGAATGATCTGAATGAGTTGGTGACCAGGATAAGAATTGTCCAAACAGATTTGTCCCTGTTCCTGGATTGGTGCTTGAAGGCAGTCAGCTCTCCTTTATGCCATAAAATTTAGGAAAAATATTTCAAGCAACACATACATTAAAGAAAAAAAACATTTTTGCTTTGCTGTCGGATAATTTTGGTTACCTTAAGTATTATTTTTCTTATCTTATTAGCTTATTTTATTTGTTACGTATTCTGTAGTTATATTATTCTTTTTAGTTATTATTTTCCTTTTTCCAAGTGAGACAGACAACCCACTTGCTCACACCTATTGACAAGTTGGACCGGCCAAATTCACTGGACATGCATGTTTTTGGATTGTGTGAGGAAACTGGAATACCCGGAAGAAACCCATGCAAGCACGGGGAGGACATGCAAACTCCGCACATGAGGATTCGATCCCATGACCTTAGATCTGTACTGCAGATGCGCTAACCCCTGCCAGCCGTGCCACCCTGGCTTCGTAAGTGGCTTCGGAAATTTTAATAGTTTATAATTTTGATTTTAAAAATAGAACTACAAAATTGAAATTGCAAGATTCCAAAACAGCGTGAAAATATGTTCTTTATAGAAGCAATAAAATTTCTCACTTTCCTGACACCGTCTCTAGTTCGCTGATATGATCAAGTCAAGTCAAGTCATTTTTATTTGTATAGCCCTAAATCATGAAGAGTCTCAAAGGGCTTCACAGATTATTACAGTATATTACACAGACTATTTTTCCAGCCGACGAGAAGAGTAGCTTATTCATATGCTATGGAGTAGAAGTGAGTTTTAAGTTTAGATTTAAACATTTCCACTGAGGTTGCAGATCGGATCTCAGGGGGAAGAGCATTCCACAGCACCGGTGCCCGGATGGAGAACGCTCTCGAACCAGCAGAACACTTCTTTGCTCTTGGGATCACCAGAAGACCGGCACTCTCAGATCGTAGGCTTCGGACCGGGACATAGGGGCAAATCAGATCTGAAAGATAAGAGGGAGCAAGTCCATGTATGATTTTGTATAATACTAAGAGAACCTTGAAATCACATCTAAGGCTAACTGGGAGCCAATGCAGGTTAGCCAAAATCAGTGTTATGTGATCGTACTTTTTTGTCCTAGTTAAAAGCCTCGCTGCGGCATTTTGTACCAGCTGAAGAGACTTGATTCTAGACTTCGGGAGACCAGAGAGTAGTGCATTACAGTAATCGAGACGGGAGGTAACAAACGCATGAATTATAATTTCCGCATCCGACTGAGACAGTATTGAACGGATTTTAGCAATGTTACAAAGATGGAAGAAAGCGGTTCTAGTCATTTTCTTTACATGCATTTCAAAGGATAGATCAGGGTCAAATATGACACCTACATTTTTAACTGAGTCACTCTGTGTGATGTGACATTTGTCAATGTTCACAGCAGTTTTTGAGAATAAGTCACGGCATTTAGATGGACCAATGACTAACATTTCGGTCTTTTCAGAGTTAAGACGCAAGAAATTGAGTGACATCCACTCTTTTATCTCAATGAGGCAGGCCTCCAAATTTCCACAGTTTAGTGTGGGAGATTCCTCCAACGGAAGATATAGTTGAGTGTCGTCTGAGTAGCAGTGGAAGCTGATATTGTACTTGCGAATAATATCACCTAATGGAAGCATGTAAATGCTGAAAAGAAGGGGGCCAAGCACTGAAACCTGCGGAACACCACAGGTAACATTAAAGGGCTCGGATGTCATTTCACCATATTTAACACAGTGCGTCCTATCTGAGAGGTAGGATCTGAACCACGAGAGGACGGTTCCTGAGAGACCAATCCATTTTTCCAACCTTTCTAGTAGGAAATTGTGGTGCACTGTGTCAAAAGCAGCACTAAGATCCAGCAGCAGCAAAAGTGATGAAGCGCCAGAATCCTTTGCCAGTAGGAGATCATTTGTTACCTTGATCAGAGCTGTCTCAGTAGAGTGGTTAGCCCTGAATCCTGATTGCATGGATTCAAAAAGGTTATTCTCGGATATGAAATCATTCAGCTGCTGTGCCACTACTTTTTCAAGTACTTTAGAAAGGAAAGGTAGGTTTGACACAGGTCTATAATTACTTAAGATTTCTGGATTAAGGTTGGATCGTTTCAGTGTGGGTTTAATAACGGCGGACTTAAAAGCTGCTGGAACTACACCTGAGGAGAGTGATATGTTTATAATAATTAGAACTGAAGGTCCAGGGACGCCAAAAATACTTTTAATAAGTGAACCTGGGAGCGGGTCGAACTGGCAAGTTGTCGGTTTGGCCGCATTCACCACCCGTTTGAGATCATCAAGTGACAGTTCACTAAAACCGGACAATTTCCCTGGACAGCCACCCTGTCGTGCATCTGTAGATTTCAGCCCTTTAATATATGTGGTATTAATAATTTCTTTAGCAATTTCTTCCTGTATGCATTGAATCTTCTTAGTAAAGAAGACCATTAAGTCATGAGCAGAGTGCGTCGAACTATCTGCGATAGTCTGTTGCCCTGTAGGCAATGCTACAGTGTCAAAAAGGACTTTGGGATTGTTCTTTTGAGACGCAATCACCTTCGAAAGGTAGGCCGATTTTGCAGA
This sequence comes from Urocampus carinirostris, assembly GCF_059441175.1. Taxonomy (NCBI): domain Eukaryota; kingdom Metazoa; phylum Chordata; class Actinopteri; order Syngnathiformes; family Syngnathidae; genus Urocampus; species Urocampus carinirostris. The sequence continues at coordinate 58,637,365 of NC_142349.1, read as the reverse complement.
GGCAAGGGCCGCTTTATACTTTAACAAGCTGTCACACCAGGTTTGATGGAAAACCTCAAGCTTGGTAGCGCGCCATTTTCTTTCCAATTTCCTGCGTTCTTGTTTAAGGGTTCTAGTTTCATCAGTAAACCAAGGCGTGCGTCTTTTAGGACGTGATTTTAGCTTTATGGGCGCTATTGAATCCAGGACACTAGTCAGGGTGGTATTGAACTCATTCATGAGTGAGTCAAACGAGCCATTCTATGAAGTAAAGGACGCAACTGCTCCAGTAAGGAGTTCAAAGAGCTCAGAAACTGTGCCAGTGCTTATATTGCGTCCGCTAAATCCTTCAGCTTTTTTAACACTACATTTAGCTAGAACCTCAAATGTAACTAAATAATGATCCGAGATAACAGTAGTTAAAACTCCTCGATTCAGAACCAAGTCTAGCGTGTTTCCATCTTTATGGGTTGGCAAATCAACCAGTTGATTAAAACCAAATGCATCAATTAGAGACCTAAACGCAATAGTAAGTGAACTGAGTGGGGAGTTCATATGAATGTTAAAGTCCCCCATAATTATAATTTTGTCTGCATAGGTTACTAGTTCAGACAAAAGTTCAGCAAATTCGTCTAAGAAAGTTGTGTATGGCCCAGGTGCGCGATAGATAGTTATTACATAAATTGACAATAGAGAGGACCGCATCACAAGAGCCTCAAACGCCTTGTAATTATTAGAGGTACGAGGATTAAATTTGAGTGATTTTTCAGAAATGAGCGCGACACCGCCACCCTTTTTCAACGTGCGTGCTACATGGCTACTCGCGTAGTCAGAGGGTGAAGCATAATTTAGCGCTAAATACTCATCCGGGCGTAACCAAGTTTCACAAAGACCCATACAGTTAAGTTTATAATCACGAATAATGTTATCAACAAGTAAAGCTTTAGGAGCAAGCAATCTAATATTTAAAAGACCAAATTTTAGCTTTACTGAATCATTTGACTTAGCTGAAGTCTTTGTAGTCTTTGTAGAGATCGTCAAAAGATGCCGCCGTTGGGGCCGTTCGTGAGCGTTGAGTGTAAAGCGTCGGTTGTCCGGCGAGGAATGAATGGTGGAATTAGTCACATCCTCGCGTCCTTCTTGCTCCTTAGACTTCGCACGCTTCACACATCTACCCGCACGGCAACCACGCTTCTGTTTTCTGTCTTTACGGCGCCGTTGTCGTCGTTTATTAGGAGGAATAGTTGTCCACAAGGATGCCGGATCTCTTTGAAGTTTGCTCGGTATATCATAGGCGGTGTAAAAAGTGCCCGAAAAGTCGAAATTTAGACGCCCACCCAACCGAATAAGTTCGTCCCTACTGTAAGTATTTTTGGCCACACATGTGTCCAAAAATGAAAGCAAAAAAGACAAGAGAACGGCAATAAATAGAAAATTGGCTGGAGAGCAACTAGCCGCAGCATCCATGCGCGCCGCCATGTTGAATCCAAGAAAAAAAAAAAAAAAAGATACTTACCGTATTTTTCGGATGATAATATGCACTTAAAAAAAATGCCAGAATTGTGTAAGGGCGCGTCAAAATCCAGTGCCCCTTACAGTCAGGAAATTACGGTAATCATTCTCATTCAGTTGTGCTGCCATGGTTTCATTTTACAGTCTGCTTGATGCTCATATTTCCCCTTTGCACTCCAAACTAATAAATGAGACAAGACAGTGTGTTGAATGTGTTTTGTTTTTAATTGAAATGCAAAAAAAGGTTACATTTTCTTAAAACACTGATGCGGTGCGCACGCTGGAAAACACAAAAAAACGGCGTAATACAAAAGTATTAAAAAATAAGTACAACAGCTTTGAGAAACCGACGGAGCCCTTGATGACGTGCCAGATAGCTTTGAGGTTATGTCGTGCACACATACACTTGTTTATATACGTCCACTTGTGTTAAATCCACTCAAACTCCACATTTATAAATGGCGACGTGCATGTTTATAGTGTGCACGTATAATCACTAAACATTAAATCGCTTTTTCATTCTAGCGGTGCACTGTTTCAAGTAAAAGAACATTTTTAAATTTTAGCTGGTTATTCACGTTCATAAGGATTAAAAATGTAATAACAGTGCCCGACAGAATTGTTTTTTTTTACGTTCTTCATTAGCATTAGCATGCTCCGGTTTAACTTTTTCAATATACGGACACAAAGCACACATGTAAACATATGTAGCGAAACACCCCCTTGTTCCCGTCCTACAAAATAAAATCTGGTAAAATTCCAATTGACTTAAACCTCCCAAAACTTTTTTAATATCTCCCAGCTTAAATGTATTTTATTCATAATTTTGTGGTGGTCTCAATTTTTTTTTTTTTTAAACCTACAAATTGATGAGTCAGAGTTGTTATAACTCAAATTGTTATTTGCCATTTAAAGAATTCTCCTATAGATTATTGTAATGCCTTGCTCTCCGGACTCCCACATAAAATGTTGCAAGTGATGTTTTTTTTTTGTACTTTGAAGAATTTAGTTGAGTCCACTCGTTTGTCTCCCACGCAAACACGGAGGAGTTGATTCTGGCTTTTATCTCCTCTCGTTTAGATTATTATAATTCCTTGCTCTCCGGGCTCCCCAATAAGAATGTCGCAAGCAAGTGTTTTTTTTTTTTTAAATCTATGGAAGAATATAGCCATGGTCCTCCTATCTCTCTATCGGCCAAAAACGATAGTGCTGATCGATGCTTTTAGCGCACTCGTTTAGATAATTGTACTTCCATGACATCCATACTCCCCCAATAAGACTGTCACAGGTGATTGTTTTTAATCATCAGAAAAATATACCCAGAGTCCGCCTGTTTCTCTAATAGACAAACACGGAAGTGCTGATAAATGCTTTCATCTTTTCTTATTTAGATTATTCCTTTCTCTCCGGACTCTCCTGAAAGAATGTAGTAAACAATTGTTTTTTTATCATTTGAAGAATATAGCAAGAGTCTGAAAATAGATTATTATATTTCTCTGCTCTCCGGTCCCCCCAAATAGATCATCGCAAACCTGCAGCTATTGCGAAATTCTTAGTGTACATTGAATGTTTTTATACAGCACTTTGAGTTAAATTTAATTGTCTGAAAACTGCTGTATGGACAGATTTCGATTTTATTTTAGACTACTAGTGGCCCATATAAAATATAATTAATTTTATGAATATAATTAACTTTAAAGAACAAATTGATTATGTCAGTTAAGTTGCCAATTCTCAGAAGATTTTGCCAGAATTTCAGATCATTCCACCTCTCAGGAAACTGTGTCCAAGCGGAACTGTGATCTCAAGCACTGACAAACACCAAGCGGGCCGAATAGATGAGGTCAGCCAGGTAGAGGATGAAGTTGACGGCCGTGAGCACGGCCACGGCCATCAGCTTGTCCCACGTGCACAAACCTGGCGAGGATCCGCAACCGGACGGCCTCTGCTTGTTGCCTCCGTGCTTGGGGTCAAAATTGAAGATGGGCCAGACGATAGTCGCCGACAGATAGAGCACTACAGCCAGGAGGGCGTACCCGGACAGGAAGCGAGCAAAGGGGAAAGGCAGGCAGCCGGTGCACTCCCCTACGCATAGCAGGATGACGGCTGCCGACAGGATGAAGCAGATGCAGTAGACGGACATGCAGTATTTCAGGGCGTCATGGCGGTCGTACAGAACCGGGTCGCTGATGAAAACAAAGATGACGCACGCCACGAAGGTCTCGCACACTTTGAGCAGACCAGGAGCCGTGGCCATGTAGCCGGCTACCTCGCCCGGACGAGCCTTGCTGATGCTCACCTCGCTCATGTAAGCGATGGTGGCCAGGCAGGAGAACACAGTGGACACGATACGGTAATCGCGCACCTGGCTCGGTGCCATGGAACCTTTCAGGTAGTAGAGCGGGAAGATGATGGATGCTGACAAGCACAGGAGGGCAGCGTAGCAGGCAAACGTGATGGGGAAATTCTTCCAGGAGACGGGTGCTCGGGTCTGCAGGCCGAAGAGCTCTACCAGCAGCACCAGGAGGGTGCCGGCGAAGCTGAAGGCCCAGCAGAAGATGCACCAGTCGCCCGTTCCATGGTACAGGCGCCCGCCGTGGACCGCCACCGAGAAGGCCACGCAGGCGAAGATCAGTGCCGCCAGACGCGTCCACAAGAGGGGGGTAGAGTGCAGGACGATCGCCATAAGGGTGCTAGGTCGATTTGCAGAGGAAGAACGTCAGGAACTCGGGAAGACGAATCTGAAAAAAGCAATCAAGGTTTATGTGGGTTAGGCATCTAATTATTCTGTGCTCGGGGAATTTTACATATGTCATTTTAGTTCCTAACCACACAGCACCGAAAGATTTAACACACTGACTTTTCACCTAAATTTGGTCTAGAAATGTTGTAGTTCAAGGAAAAAGACATCCAAAGTTATATTGTGTTCATCGAACATGGTCCCATTTTTTATCGAAAATAGTTGCCGTGTTTTCCTTGTCTAATTTCGTCCAAACTAAGTCTCCAAAAAGTGATTTTTTTCTTTTGAATTTCCAAAGCCTTGAAAAATACTTTTCCCCCCTTGTCTTGCCTTTTTCTAAAATAGCTCACCTGTGATGGATGATTATGTTTTTGGGGGAAATGTGAGCCTATTGTAACCCTAATACAATAACAATAATAAATCATAATAACATAACAATTGATTTTATAAATTAATAGAAATTGATAACCACTCGAGCTGATAGAAAAACAAAAAAGCTTAGCTTAAAAAAGGTTGGTGGCCCCTGCAGTAGAAGGTATATGACGCACATATTTTACCATGCTCTAGTTTTTGCAGTACCCTGGAGTTTCAAAGGTGGTTATCTAAAAAAATAGAAAGAAATATTATGCTCCCTGTGACCTGCACACAAAACTACAGCTAGTGTGTCTGTTATACTTTAAATCAAGCTCGTCTCAGTGGGGACCACATCTTAGAAAGAAAAACAATAAAAACCTTGTAACATCTAGGCCCAGTGTTTATCCACTCCTCGTAAAAAGTTTTTTAAAATAGCTCAACAAGGCCACATGAGGGCGACGGCTTGCAAGTCAACAACATTGGCCCACCCCGAAAAGAAAAAAACACAGCTTGCACACACAAGAGTGTTATTGTGTCTCCAGCACAAATAATGACTCCTCTGTGGTGAACGCATTTACATCTGCTTGGACAATCTGCTGAGAATTGGCTTCTCTTTTCCTTTTTTTTTTTTAACGACTTTTTTTTTTAACGACAGGAGTCTGCAAGTCATTCCTGCCGCTCAAAGACTTGGCCAGCCTCCCTCAAGCATTCCATCCGTGTTATAGTTCTCGATGGGCGTGGTCGTGAGTGGCGCCCTCTACTGACCCCTCAGTGTATCTGTCAACCGTGAAAGGAGGAGGGACGTCCTTTTGGAATTCCCCTCTATGTATTTCAGGCACTGTATTTGGGTAAGTTTACATGTAGGTAATAATCCGATTGGAAATGGAGTATTCCCAGAATTCCGATTATTTAAACACACACGGAAATCGGCAGTGGCTCAGGAGGTAGAGCGTTCGTCTTGGGATTAAGAGATCGCAGTTCGAATCCCGGCTCCTCCGTGTTACATGTCGAAGTGTCGTTGGGTAAGACACTGAACCCCTAATGCCCCCAATAAGCAAGTTAGCGCCTTACATGGCTGCACGGCCGCTATTGGGAAATGTGAAGCACACTGTAAAGCGCTTTGGGAAGTCTTGACTTGAAAAGCGCTATATAAATGCAGATCATTTCATTTCATTAAGGTCTGACTGCGAGTATTATGACTGTGATTGTTGGGTTCATCCTTTAATTTTTTTGATTACGCATGCGTGTATACTGTCTGTATCGTTCCAATTTTAGTATATGCGAGTAATCTAATTTCTTATAATAATATAATAATAATAATTTCCTTTGTATTGTCATTCTTTGTAACAATGTACACAGAACGAAATGTCGATACACCTGACCCGTTGTAGCGAGTCGATGCAGCCGCAGCCAACAGAGGGCGCCGCCATTATACCAATTAGGTATGTCTCGGCCGAGGCGCGAACCAGCGACCTCCCAGTCTCAATGGGTCCCGCAGTTTCCCTCATCCTTGACATTTTCATGCCGCAAAGCAATCTAGGATTTGTAGTACAGAGAAGAATGAAACACTACAGTTTACTTGCTAAAAAGCCTCATGTGCATTGGTTTGTTTCTCCAAGACATTGCCGTTTTACTTTCTGCCCACATAGCGAAGATTTCACTGTTGTATCCGTCCATATATAGTGTCAATGTATGCTTCTGGCTTGCCACAAGCTCATGTTGTAAACTATGGATAATGCGGACTCAGGAGTACAGTTAACATTTTTTGGTGGGAAGACCTCACAAAATTGCGTTCAGGGGTAATGGATGGTGTAAATGTACTGTTGCGCCAAGTATCGAGGTACTGCAGTACAGAGATTTCTCTGTTTTCGCGATTAATGGTGACCATGACCAACCGGGAAAAGTGAAATTAGTCAAAGTAGTGTCACACCTGGGCAGCATGGCGGCGCAATGGTTAGTACGTGTGCGTCACAGTTCTGAGGTCATGAGATCGAACCTTCCTGTGTGGAGTTTGCATGCTCTCCCCGTGCTTGCGTGGGTTTCCTCCAGGCACTCCGGTTTCCTCCCACATTCCAAAAACATGCATGTCAGGTTAATTGGCTGGTCCAAATTGTCCCTAGGTGTGAATGAGCAAATGAATTGTCTGTCCCTGTGCCGTGTTTAAAATTAGTCAATAATTTGTTTTTGTTTTTTGGGCCCTCTTTGGTTAACCTTGCTGACTGAGAGCAAGAGAGAGAGGAGAGATGGATCATTTAGGCAGCATAACGAAAGGAGCGGGACACAAACTCTTCTCAGCGAAATGCAGAATGCAGAGCAGGTGTCCGGCCACAGTACAGTATGAAATACGCTGTGTTATGAATTGGCCAATCGACATCGGAGATGTCAAGTCAAGAAGTGCTGGCCAATCGGCATGAATCTTGGCTGTACAAAACATTTCTCAATTGGTTGTTTTTGTAAAGTTCCTCTGTGGTGCAGGAAGAATCGGTAGTCAGTTTTTTAAATCTTTTTTTTTCCCTACGAAGGAGTGAACTAGCGATAACTAAAGCGCAAAATAGCGAGAGGTCTCTGAATTATGATTCCCACAGTAGTAATCAGCTAACTGTTAGCGGCTAAGTGCTAACGGCGGCCCAGGTCCCCCACTTAACGGAGGAGCTTTGCAAAATAACGGTGTTTTCTGCAACAAACAGGATTATCCCCATGCGGTCCGCGAGTAGTAAAAAGTTCGCAGATGCGTGCCACGCCCGATAACTCGGGACGATTCGCCACTTCCCGCCAACTCCGCCCGACCATGTCATAAACAAGACAGCTGCATCTGCTTTGCTTTTAGATTTATAGTCAATGAGATCCACTTGTTAAAAAAATGTGACTTCATTAGAAACGATGTCATCTTTTCCAAGCCCGCTTTGTGTATTTACTGCAAGGCAGCCGTGTTTATGTTACCGCAGGAGACGCACATTTTCACGGTTTTATTAGGGTGTCGTCTCAGGACAAGTCATGCTTCGGCTGGGTTAGTTCTTGGTTTCTTGTTTAGGGTTCTTGGAATTTTGGAGTTTCTTGGTCCCTGTTGACTGGGGGTGTCAAGCTCATTTTAGCTTGGGAGCCACATGGTAGAAAAAAAACTCTCGAGGGCTTGAGTAGTAGACTGAAGAGAGAAGTAGAAGAAGAGACAGAGAGAAAGAGAAAAAGAAAATAAGAGAGAGAGAAAGAGAATGAAAATAAGAGCGAGAGAGAGAAAAAGAGGAAGTTAGAGAGAACAAGAGAGGGAGAGAGAGAGAGATTAGGGCAAAATTAAAAGCAGAGAGGGAGAGCGAAAAAGAAAAAGAGAGAATTAAAAAGAGAAAAAAAGAAAGCGGGAGAGAGAGAGCAAGAGAGAGAGAGAGTGCAAGAGAAAGAGAGAAAGTAATATAACTCCAGTGGCTTTGCAAATGGTGCCTAGGTTTGTCAATATCAAGCGAACATATTTCAAACTGCAGCTGATTTGTCTCTTGTGCTTCGCTAGGTGTTTTCTCAAGTGCCAAATTAAAAACCTTGGCGGGCCTGATCTGGCTTGACACCTGTGTTGATGACTATTTCTCTCCTGATTGCTCATGACTTTTGTCTGGTAAATTGAGCGTTTTATGGTCTGGCCATTATGCCACTCCTGTTATTGTGTCATCCTCTTTTCATGTTTTGTTCCGTTAGATTAGAAACAGCTGGTATTCTAACATATTCCTCCTGGTCTTACTTTTATGTTTTGTTTAGTTAGAGGTAGTTACTGTTCCAACATTTTCCTTCATGTTTTCAGTTGAATTAGCTATAGTGTGCTTGCATTATATTTCATGATCTTGTCACCATATACAGTATGCTGTGTCTCTTTTCATGTTTTGTTCAATTAGACCTACGTGCTTCAACAATATGTATCAGGAATGTGTAGTATAAACTATTGTTTAAAATGTATTTATTTTTTAAATTCAAACATACATTTATAAATACATTGACAACAAACAAAAATATTTTAATTTTTTTTTTTTTAAAAGGTTTTTTGTGGGCAGGGGATTAGGTTTCTATGTCAATTAAATGCTTAGAGGGATCTAATTTTAAGGATTGTACTAAATTATTATTTTACAGTATATTTGCACTTGTTTTCATGCAAAACAAAAAAAAGACATTCTATAAAATGAGCATTTTGTTTTACTACAAATGTTCAAAATAAGTCAGAAAATAATCATCTAAATTGTGTTTTACTTTTAGTGGGGAAAAAAACTTTTAAATTACATGTACATTGATAACAGAAAATATATATTTTTATTTATTTTCTGGGATTTGTTTTAGGGGTGGAAGTAGTGTTTAGTTTATAGTGTTGTGGAATGCTCTGCGATCGGCAACCTGAGTGGAACTGTTTAAATCTAGGCTTAAAACACACTTCTATTCTCTAGCTTATTACTGGCCTATATTTCCTGTGGACAATATCTGTGTATTATTTGTTATTGCAACATCCATTGCAGCCTGGTCACCCTGGAAGGGGGATTACTTCACGGTCCCTTCTAATGGTTTCTTCATTTTCCTCATGTTGAGGTCTTTATGAGTTTTTCCTTGCCCTCATGTAGGTTTTAGATCAGGGGATGATGTAATGATAGTCTGTAGTTTACAATAATCTGGGGTCTGTGAAGCCCTTTGAGACCCCTTGTGATTAAAGGTTATACAAATAAACATGACTTGAGTATAGTGTCAATAGAATAAAATCGGAAAATCACAGTTAAAAATTGAGTTTTTTGGGGAAAAAAATGTGTTTTGATGGAAAAATAAGCAAAATTAGATGTTTTTCTTTAGTGTACAGTGTCAATGATGCTCAGTGAATCCCTAGTAAGGGTTACCTGCTTGAAAATATATTACACTTTGGGAACAGCAATGAAAAAAAGTTTTACTTCTCGGTCATCTCAAATTTGCCTTTCAAAACTTCTTGCTAGCTTGCAACTTTCGACATTCTTGACTAGTGGAAAAGGCAACGTAATAAAACACCAAAAAGAAAAAAGAAATGCAGCAAGTATCATTGGAACCACACTGTCTTTCTTCCCTCCTCTCTCTTGTATGCAAACATTAATCACTTGCTTGCTTCTCGCCTGCTATCCCCCAGAGTTGCTTATAAAAAGCCTTGTTTACATTAGCCGCCATTTACGGTCAGGGAGGTAGAAGGCAAAAAGAGGTGAAGAAAGAAAGAAAGGAGGGTGGGGTTGGGGCAGGATTGTGAGGGAGGAACCCGGGGAAGCCCTGAGCTCAGGCCATCACGACACACGGAGCTTGGTGATGGAGTAGAATAGCAGAGCGTTGAGTCACCATGGGGCCCCTTCCCTTTTTCTCCGCCCACATTATTCCGAAAAAAAGAAAAAAAAAAATCCTACTTACTGATGTGTTCCAGATGGTCGTCTGGCTCCTAACTTTTTTATTTTACTCCAATTTCTTTCCTTTCTCTTAGTGGTGTTCCTTCCTCCCCTCCCTTTTCCCCTTGCTAGCGTTTGGAGCAATTACACGTCATGTCCATGACGGCTTTTCCACTGTAGGGCACGGAAAACTGAAAGAAGGCCTATGCAAGGGGGGATGTAGGACTGGGGTCGGTAACTTAGAATGTCTAAAGAGGCATATTAGACCCAGAAAATAAGAAAAACAAGTTTTGATCCCCCCAAAATTAAAAGCCTTACAAGGAAGGCAACACATACTGTACAAATATATATGTATATTAATTGGAAAATGTTAAGAATATTTGTGTCCTGTTTGACCACCTACCCAACGAAATAATTTTCCATTATCAAACCTTTTTGAAAAAGTGTCAGGGAGCCCTAGGGAGCGCCAAAGAGCCGCATACAGAAATACTGCAAAATGTACTAAAAATTATTACTACAGAGATACTGCTACAGTAATACTTTTATACCGAAATACTACAAAAATACAACCACATTAAAACTAAATACAGAAATACTATCCACTGTACAACAACAAAAATCTATTCCAGAGATACGACAAACATTCTACTACAGGAAAAACTACAAAAATACAACTACATAAATACAATATAGTACTAAAATCTTACTCAAAAACATACTACCAAAACCATACGACAGAAATACTAAAAAAATACAACTACAGTAATATTAAAGAAATATACTACTACAGAAAGATTAATAAACAAATACTACAAAAATACTCCTACGAAAATAGTACAAAAATCTTAATACAGAAGTACTACCGAAATCCTACAACAGAATTACCACAAAAATACAAATATAGTAATACTCCGAAACACAATAACAAACGAAGTGCTTAAAACATGGATCTAATATAATATTTAGCCTTAATTCTGAGTGTTTGAAAACCAATTTGATGGAATGCAAAAAAAAAGTACACTAAATATAACATTTATAAGTTTGCGAGCATATTTATTCATAAATGCAAATTAGAAAAATTGGATAGGTGTCCAGGCCCAGGCCCCCTGGCCAGATTTTGGAACCCAACGCGCTCCTGGGTTCAGGAGTCAGTGTGTGTTGTGTGAGGGGACAGGGGGGGCTGTTACTTCCCCAAAATGGCCAAGGTCCGAAAATAGTACTCACAAGGATAAGAGTACATCAAAACAGGACGTGAGCTGCCCCCGCGGCCTCTGACCGAAGTCGTCATGAGTCAGGTTGCCATGGCGACATGCGGCTAACCTGATTTCATCCTCCTTAATTCGTTTACGGGCCAAAAGCCGAGACGAGCACGACGCTAAATGAACGCTGGGGAGACCGCACCAAATAAATCTCTCGGCGGGACAAAGTATACTTTGTCTTTTTACGAGGAAAATTTGTGGCGAGGCTTTAGAATGCTTTCAAGAGTCTTGAAAAAAAGCGGCGTAGGAAAAAACGTATTTTAAAATTTAAAGAGTAGGAGGGGCGTGGTCTTCTTTGACCAGTGGGCGGGGCTCACTCTGAATTGGTTGCAAAATTATCTCAGAATTAGTAGATATGCCTGAGAAATATATCAAAATTGTTATTGGCATATCATCGGGATCGATCTGGACCTATCGGTATCAGTGGCTATACAACCCTTATTTCAAAGTATCGGTACTCATGACGGTGACTGATACCGGTATTGGCTGTTCTCTACTATCAAGTATGAGAAGTATAAGAAATGTGTATTATTTATCTATACTATTTTAAAAGGAAAATATATGTTGGGATTTATATGTAATCTTTAAAGAAAATAAATCAAAAAATTCAAGGTACGAGTGATATCTCTATTCGTATCAGTATCTAGCTCTAATGAAGAGTTGGATATACTAATTCAACTGAAAAAAGTGGTATCAAACATCTTTAGTGTTCGGTATCGGTATCCGTGACGACTGAATCGTTGAATCTCGTATCAGTTTGAAAATAGTGGTATCGACGCTCTAGAGTGCCATGTATTGATACTACTCAAGAGTATGTTGGAGTTTGAAAATATTTTCCCCTATTTTTTTCTTGGGTGTGGAGGAATATGTATTAGTGATGTTGGCAATGATATCAAGATGGTGGTATCCAATGATCTGAGTGCGTTTTTGGCATCAGTGTTTATGCAAAATACTCGTAGTAGAAATGCATGTTGGGTTTTAAAGATTTTCTTTAAAAAAAAATCTATTTGGAAGTTGAGGGGGTTCAAGAATTTATCTGATGGTGATATTGGTAATAGTATCGGTATTGATGACTAATCAAGAGTTGAGTATCGTTATCAGTCAGAAAATCAATGTGTAAGTGAAAATCCCTAGTTCTTAGTGTTGGTATCAGTGACTACTCAAGAATTGAGTATTGTACAAGTATCGATTAGAAAAAATATAATTGGGATCGGTGACTACTTCAGAGTTCAATAATAGTTGTAGTAGTAAGACGATTTTTTTTTTTTTAATATCAATCTTTTTGCTTGGGTTGGGTTGAGGAATTTTTTGTTATACTTGTTATGTTATCGGTATCTGTGACTGCCAAAAAGTTCAGTACCGTTATTGATCTGTGGGGAAAAAAATTACATTCAACTTTCTAAGTCATCGGTATTGGTATCGTGCTGAGTATCATATCTGTATCACTCAGACAAAAGGGGGCATCAAGAGCTCTATGTATTTGGTAAATTGACCTCTCAAAGTTCAGTACCAGTATCTATTACAGTACTGGTGAAAAAAACATCACTAAACAAAACAAATTATCAAAAGGTATAATGTTATGTATCAAATCGAGTATTAAAATGTGTTCTAGTTATTTTAATAAACAGTAGGTGGCAGCAAATCAATGTTTTTTCTGTGTGTATACCAATTATCTAATCATTAAATCAAGTAGAGAAGGCTCTTGCATATAATTTTGTTGATGTATTTTATTTACCGGTAAAAGAAATAACACGTAGTTTTTCAGTTTGAACGTAATATAAAAAAATGTTCCACTAGCAGATACATATTTTTAATTTGATTATTTTGGGGGTATTGTCAGAGAGGGAAAACTAATAAAAATATATAGTACAATTAAAAAAAATAGGTTAAAGTATTTATTAACAGTTTTAAACAGGTGAATAAATTGTATTTCCCCCTAAGTTATAGTGACCACAATTCACCAAAGCTTGAAAAAACACATGAAATTGGTGCCAGGAATCAATTTCTAATAATTTTCTGTGTGCCTCGATTTTTTTAAGAGAAAAAATGGGCCTTGGCTCCAAAAAGATCGCGAAAAACTGACCTACACTGATCACTGTAAAGAAAAAAGTAACACGTTGAAAAGTGTTTGGTTACCAATAATTACCATCATACTTACTGGCTTTTTCTCCTTCTCCAACTATAATATTTATCCAATGTGGTTTTGGGCTTTTCGGAGGCCCCTTCATTCATTAAGAGCAATGTTGTGGAGGTGGGTGTGCCGCCTGCCACGCCCTACATCCCCCAAACACGCACACACAGACTCCCTTCTTTCACTGACGCGTCCGTGCACATTTTAACTCCAATCGTGTAAATATTATGGGGAAAAGAAAACACACAAAAATAAAACGACTTAAAATAAAATCCCCAAATTGAAGCAGCATTATTTCTTTACAGTAAGTTAAATACATTCTCAGCATAGAAAAAGAAACTTGACTTGATTTTGATCAACTCACCCGCTCCGACTAAAGGCGAGTTTTAAAGAAAGTGGGGGAAAAACGTGCATATTTGTAACAAGACACGACAAGTTCTTTACCTCGTGTGCTTCGTCGCAGCGTTTACAGCAACATCCAGCGTCGGAAAGCTGCTCACACACAAACGGAAGGCGAGCGAGTGCAAGAAAAGCCGAGCTGACTCCCACTTGACTTCCTGGCCAGTTGAGTTCTTCCCTGGCCCGCCCCGAGCTCCAAATTAGGCATCGAATGTCCTCGTACCGTTACTCACATCTGGACGGGCCGCGCCTCCCTCCTCACAACATCCTCCTCCTCCTGGTCGCCCTTAGAAACCCTGACACACACACTCAAAATGTGGTGCAAAAGTTCACCACACGCACTACTTTTAGAACACTCATGGCTTCTTTTTTTCACACTTATTTTTTTGGTAAATCCATGACTACAAAACACACCATCAAATACGGGGGCGGGACAACTTTGGTGCTTGAGGGCCACATTTTAGATTGCTCAAGTTTTTAAAGGTACCGTATTTTCCGCACCATTAGGCGCACCTAACATCTGTTTTATTTTTTGTTCTTTTAAAGCTGACTATGCGCCTTATAATGCGGTGCACCTTATATATGGATCAATATTGAGCCGCGACAAGTCTCGCAACTTACGGTAAGCAGCCACCGACTCAATTTTTCGCGTAGAAGTGCGCTGTGCATCCTGGGAAACATTAAACAACGATTCTCTTTTATTTGTGCGTTTGTATAAAGACCCTGAAATGGCTCCTATTAAGAGACACGCTTACAACGCAGAGTTTAAACTCAAGGCGATCAGTTACTCAGTAGAACACGGAAATAGAGCAGCAGCAAGAGAGTTTAACATTAATGTATCGATGGTGCGGAAGTGGAGGAAGCATGAGGATGAGCTGTTTACGTTTTACATTTTACAGTTATTATGTTATTGCTTTATTGTTATTGTTTTGCAGTTCTTATGGTTTTTGCACATTACGAGTGTCACTATATTGCGATTGCACTAACGTTTAATTTACCATAACAGTATCAGACGTTTTTTTGCGTGTTGACTAAATGGAGGAAAAGTAAAATGTTGTGCTTTGCTGTTGTTCAAAGATGTTAAAGATGTGTCACAAAAATGCTTTACCTCAGAGAAATTAATAAAACAGCTGTGTTTCATTTTGGGAGTGAATGGAGTTGTGGAAAGCTTGTTTGTTATCTATTAATAAAGTTTGACTGACCTATCTGACTGTTTTGTTGACATTCCCTGTAGCGCGGCACCATCTAATGGTTGCATAACGTAACTACAGCCTCTACTGCAGCACCTTATAATGCAGTGCGCCTTATGTATGGAAAAAGTTTTAAAATATATCATTCATTGAAGGTGCGCCTTATAACACGGTGCGCCTTATAGGAAAATGCAGTACATTGAGTAATTTTCGGTGTTAAAAAAAGTAATGAGTTACAGTTACTCACTACTACTTCTAAAAAGTAACTGAGTTAGTAACTGAATTACTCTATAGTAGAGGTAACTAATGAAACAGGATTGTGGATTTGGATCTTGTCCTTCTTGTCAGGACCAGAACGGGAACAGGACCCAATTGCGTAACTTTTTCTCACAATTTTATTGAAAGAGGAAGGGCAGCGCTCACTGGGCGCGGAAAGTAAGTCGTTGCACTCAGATTGTGATCCGAATGCGGAAGTGGATCTTCCGTAGCGAGCGATGGCGGTGTCAGGGGCGGAAAAACAGGTCACTAACCAGGACACGGAGAGCAAAAGCGTGGTCAGGTTCGGAAACGAGTCGTAAGCCAGGACGGGAGAGTAGACGTAGTCGGGATCAAAAATGGGTCGTAAGCCGGGACGGGAGAGCAGACGTGGTCGGGATCAAAACAGGTCGTAGCCGGAGGCAAACGGGAGCAAAAACCGGAGAGGCGGGAGTCAAAAAAAAAGGCTTTCCTTGTATAAACAGAGGTTTGCAGACAGACTAACAAAAGGGGACAGAAAGAACTGGGTTCAAATACTGACAGGGAGCCAATCAGAACCCACGGCAGTTGGTGCCAAATGAGCGGGGACAGCTGAGTCACATCAGTAATCATGACAGTTCGTTGGATTTCCGGTGAGGAGAATGTTGGTAAATTAAGAGTCTAGAATGAACTGCTTCTCTAGAACTTTTTATTGGCAGAATATATTCTGGAGACCACCACAATACAAGTCTTCAATCGGATAATCTTAGCAATAGTATCTCTATGACATTTTGAAGCAAGTTTTTATACTTTTCATGAGGCGTTGTATAGGTCAACAGGAAACCACAACTTTAGTTTTCTGCTTGCCACTTGTTCGCACATTTTTGTGTTCTCTGCCAATTCTCAAAGTTTCAGTTCGGTTTTTTTTGCACCTCAGTCTTGTGGTTTCTTGACATCAGGCTGATCTTCCGCTTAAAGTTCCTGACATTAGTTTGAACTTGTAGTTTGCATTGAAAATATCCATTTATAATAAAAGCTGATATATTCCTTCCACCATAGGTCAACACTAGTTACCAGGGAGATTAGTCAAGTCAAGTCATGTTTATTTGTATAGCCCTTGATCCCAAAGAGTCTTCAAGGGCTGCACAGACCACAGATTATTGCAAACCACAGAGTATTATTACACCATCCCCTGATCTAAAATCTAAATAAGATCAGTTACTGTCAGTTACTTTAAAAAAAAGTTGTATGTCAAAGAATTTGAACATTTCTGAGGTGACGTCTTTGATCAGAGATTTTGGAATTCTGACTATTTTTAGAGAACATTTTTTCAGCAGGCTGACTAAAAGTGCCAGCTGTTTTAGGATGCCAAACGGCTCTACAGGTTGTTGTCGTTGCTTTAATCCCTACATTACCAATTATTATGTAACATGATGCACGTAATTAAAAAAGGAGAGAAATTACAAAAAAGACAAATGGGGGAAAAAAAATTAAATGAAAAAATATAATAAAAAAGGAAAAAGAGAGATAAAAGAAGAATAAAGAATAAACTTTCCATTGTTATGTAAACATTTTAACACTGAACAACACAGGCAATTTAGTTAGAATATTTATATATCTAAAAAAAGCATAAATACAACACAATTTTATATTTTTATGCTCAAAAAATTCGAAGTCAACATTAATATCAAAAACAGAATAAACATTTCAGGATTAAAAGGTATTTCTTTCAAAATATAATTTTTATGAGGAAAAAAGTGGTAAGACTAGTGACATATATAGTGGTATTGGTAAAATCTTGAACATATTCTGTTCTGATTTAGATATATTTCTTTCAAAATGTAATTTTTTCGACTGAAGGTATCAGAACCCGAACAGACGGTGGACCCAAACGCGTAATGTTTTCACACCAAGCTTTTTTTACGGATGTGGGGCAGTCATGCGCAGACAGGATCGATATCGGATACAGGATGACGGGGCTTGGATCAGGGATCGATACAGGATACAGGATACGGGACAGACTGGATCAATACCGGATACAGGATACAGGAAAGTTCGGGAACAGAATGGAGCCGGAGTCAAAATGCTTGCCTTGCAAGTGCGGAGCTTCATTGACGGACTGATAAGGAGTGAATTGAGTACTGAGTTTCAATAGGAGGGGAACCAATCAGGCAACGAGCAGTAGCTGGCGCCAAACGAGCGGGCACAGGTGAGGGCAATGGGCAATCATTACAGAAGGAAGTGTTGTATACTAGTGATATCAGTAATGGTATCTGCACTGATGACTAATCAAATGTTGAGTATCGTCAATTTGGAAAAAGTGTTATTGACAGTCCTTAGTGTAGCATTAAGGACTATCAATAACACAAAAAGTGTTATTGACAGTCTTCAGTGCTGCATTAAGGACTGTCAATAAAAATGTTGTGGTTGGTCAATAAAAATGGGTATCAAATGTCCTGAGGCCTATGGATCTGTGTCTACTCAAGAGTTCAATACTAGTAGCAAAAAAGGTATAATGGGATTTAATGATATTTCCCCTAAAATATACTTTTTAGGAATTTTTGGTACTAGTTTTCTTGGTAATGGTTTCTGCATTGATACATAATATAGAGTTAAGTATCGCTGTAAGTCCGGAAAAGACGTCATCGACAGTCCTTTGTGCTCAGTGTGGGTATCGGTTGCATACCAGTCTGAAAAATGTAGTATCGAACACCCGGATTACTCTGTATCGGGATTGGTCACTCCTTAAAGGGTTAAGTATTAGTAGTGGTAATAAACAAATAAAAAGATATTAGAATCAATCATAGCAATGACTACTCAAAATGTGTGTATCGATATAAAAAAAGGAGTATCAAACAACACTATTCACATTTATTTCACAGTGCGACGTTTGATGTTTTGATGAAATCTATGAACTAATTATAATGGAAGAGCCTGTGTTTCATATCAATTTAAATCCAATTACCACAGAAAAGGTGTCTCCCTCCTGCAGTGACTTTAGAGTGTTGAGACTCCTTTTGACCGTCATTTTTTTCCTAATATGTTTTCAAAACAATGTGCGAGCAAGTTTTTCTGTAAAAAGATGACAAAATATCATCGTACTTACCTTTGGTGCGCACATTTGATAATAATAATATCAGGGGATGGTGTCACAATAGTCTGTAATAATAGTTTGCAATAGTCTTTGATCTGTACAGCCCTTTGAGACTCTTTGTGATTAAGGGCTATACAAATAAACATGACTTGATTTGACAATCATTCCAACCGCCCACCCAATCAACTTACTCTGGGTGCCTTGCTAGAGTTTTGGGGTGTTTACAGTTTGTATTGTGGGTTTTCAACATAAAGTGTCACAGTAGTGAAAAAAAGAATGTTTAATGACCTTCCATATAAAAGATTATTTTGCGATGTACAGCCAAAACGGGGTCTGTTCGTGTGACACTTTGACTGTAAATTGTAGTTAAGACTGTGCCCTTTATATACTGGACCAAACCACATTCATATTCAGTAGTTTCCCGGCTTTGGATGTCCTAAAATTGCCTTCACATGCAACAGTACCATTAATGATTCCGCATGTTCAATTTGATCCCCGAGCTTATTGTATTTTTAAAGGAAGTCTATAGTCTGTTCAGCTCTTTTGGACTTCTTGTGATTCAGGGTTATACAAATAAAAATGACATGCCTAAACATTTGAAACCAATTTTTAATGAGAAGATTAAATATTCTTTGAGCTGTCATCATCTCTGTTAGAAACTGCACAAAAAAGCTTTGAAGAAACATTTGGGTCCTAGAAGTGTAAATACTGTGAAAATAACATGGATTAAAGGACCTATAAAGATGAGGAAAACGAAACATTGGAGGAAAAATGAAGTCTAAATAAATGTAAAATACAGAGCCACTTCCTGTACCTTTAAAGATGAAAGAAAACAAAGGAACGTGGTCTTTAAAGAAAAAAAAAAAATACAAAAAATATCTTGTATGCAGCGGCGAAGCCTTTTCTTCTAAACTTTAGTAGAGATGATCCTCACTTGGAAGTGTGGAACTAAAGTTGCTGAGCAACTGGCCTCCTCCCACAAACGCAACTACTGTAGTTGTTTTCTGCATTGGACTTGTAGTTCGTCTGTTGGTTGGTCGGTCGGCCGGCCGGCCTGCTGGTCGGTCCGTCCGTCCGTCCGTCCGTACCTCCATCTATCTAAAGTCCTTCTTCAAAACCATGTGTTCAAGTGAGAAACCAACCAACGTGAGGGCAAGGAAAAACTCAAAAACCTCAGGATCGTTATAGGAATACTACAGCTCATGGTGATGCGCTCAGAACACATCCAGTTGCCTGATGAAGTGGCTTGGATATGGCGTTAAAGGGCCTCCAAGCAACTCCCTGCTGAGGTGATTTGGACAACTTTGGGTACCCTGGAGAGACTTGGGGTCTCCTGCCTTGTCTAGGAAAACCTCAGAATAAAAGCCTTAGAACCTGTAGACCAAACATATTCAACATCAGTAATGAACATTTAAAAAGTTTTCCATGTGTACCTCTTCTAACACAGTTGATTTGATCAACAGGATCGTTTTCTGACAACTACAGCTCTTGATGAGTTCAGAATATATCAAATATATCAAAGTGTATGATGAGGTGGCTCAGGCATAGGTTAAAGGTTAAGGACCTCAAACACCTCTGTTCTGAGGTGTTCTGGTTTCGAGGACAACCTGGGAAACCCTGCATACAATTAATGTCACCTGGCCTGTCTGTAAAAAAATCAGAATGAAACCCCTAGAAGAGCTGGACGAAGTGACTTGGGAGATGAAAAAAAAAATCTGTGATTCATTTTCCTCCCTGTTTTCCATGGCTCCCTCTTTTAACACAGATTATTTGATCAACAGGATCGTTATCAGACTACAAGTGTCATGATTGCCAATTCAAGGCACCTGTGACTACCCAATTGGCGCCAACAGCCCTGAGAGCTGATTGGCTAAGAGACTCTTTTTAAACCCCCGGCTTTCGAGAGGACGCCGTCAGATCGTTGCATACCGATGCTCCCAGCTCGGCAAGCTCTCACGTTCAGACACTTTTCCTGCCATGTTTTTCTCTGCCTGATACCCGTTGCCAACCTGTTTCCAGACCTGACTCTGCCCTGTTCTGCCTTCCCGATATCCGACCTGTTTTGCCCCGCTACCTGCCTGACACCTGTTGCCGAGCTTGTTTCCGAACTTGATACCGCCCTTGCTCTCCCGTCCCGGCTAACGACTAGTATTCCTGTAATCTACGACCATCCTCGCTCGACATGGAAGTGCCACTTCCGCGTCTCCAGCCACCTGCTACCCTTGTCCGTCAAGCATCGGATCTTGGAAGCAAACCCTACTCTCCCTCTTCATTAACAAAAACTGAGTACACAAGCGCTATTGGGTCCTGTGTCTGTTTCCAGTCTGTGACAACAAGAGTTTATATGATGAACATAGAATGAGTGGAATTTCTGGATGAAGCGGCTCCGTCATAGGGTAAATGGGCCTCTAGGCTACTTACTGCTGTGACTCAGACCAATAGCAAACAGGCATCTTAGAGACGTTACTTTACATACCACAATGTGTAAATTTTCCAATTTATTTAGACACACGGCTAATTTTGTAGTTGATGTCGGATAGTGGCTGTTGTCATTTGTAATTGTGTCACTGCATATATAGTTGTTGTATTTATTTTTTTCATTTATAATCTCTTTATTAATTCAGTCATTTATATCTTCTTCACTTATGTAGTCGTAATTAATCAACCCAATTAAATTTCATTTATTGAGGATAATTATTTGATCTCTTGACCTATTAAAGTATTCTGTTGTTGTTCAGTTTGCATATTGTTTCATTGCAGTTACAAGATGGCCTTGTACGTTATCAATACTTGCCAGAACTAGTTTAGCCAAAGGGGCAAATGTACAGTGGGATTTAGTAATACCGCTGTGCTTTTTTCCGTTTTCGTCAGGACTCGCCCTAGTATAAAAGTCATTCATTTTGCTCTTTGCACTTGTAAAACATAAAACCTGGTCCTGTACCTCATCTGTGCCCAGAATATTCTTTAACAAAAACCTCAACGAAACTGCTCAGCTCCGGCGCAAACTTTACTTGTATCACAACCCGGATGTTAACGAACACGCGGAGGAAGAAAAGTCGTGTTCCTTCTTTGAAAAGGCTGGAAAGAATGGCAGGGGAAAAAACCCTCTAAATACATATTGTAAAGTGAAAACGCCATAAGGTGGGGTTTCCATTTCCCCAGGGTACACTTCGCAGTGCAGTATAGTTATTTCCATTCCATTCTCTGTGGTTTTCATTCCACTTTCCCTCTTTCCCATGACAGCTCAATTTAAACTAATCTGATGGATTTTCCTGTACGTGATGAGCAGCCCATGTGTAAGATTCCAAATAATGTTTCAGAAGAAGCAGAAGTTGACGGCAAAAAGTTGCTTCAAGTACACTTCCTGTACTGGAAAAGTGTTGTAACATAATGCTCCGGCACAGCCGTGATAACTCACTTGGCATGTCGGTCATTGTGACGCCCTGACTCACGAGCAGCTCATTTGCTTGTTTACGAAGTTTGCCTAGCAACGGCTCGACATCCCATCTAACAATAGTTAGGATTTTGTGATGGACGATGTTGTTATTCAGAACAAGACGTATAGTGGGAAACTTAGCATGCACATTCCTGTAGATTTAAACAATTTGGTTTAAATTGAGTTATTCAGTTGACTGATGTGTCAATGGTTCTCTTTTTCCTTGCAACAACAACTTGATTCTCTCTAAAATCCAAGAAAATGTTCTCTCTCTCTCTCTCTCTCTCTCTATACAGTATATATATATATATATATATATATATATATATATATATATATCTATCTCATCTCATCGGGCGTACCGCTTATCCTTATTAGGGTCGCGGGGGGGCTGGAGCCCATCCCAGCCATCTCCGGGCAGTGGGCAGGGGACACCCTGAACTGGTTGCCAGCCAATCGCAGGGCACACAGGGACAGACAACTCATTCGCTCATTCACACCTAGGGACAATTTGGACCGGCCAATTCACCTGAAATGCATGTTTTTGGAACGTGGGAGGAAACCCACACAAGCACGGGGAGAACATACAAACTCCGCACAGGAAGTCTGGAGCTGGATTAGAACCCACGACAGGTTCTCATGACATGAACTATGCCGCACAAGTGCCAACCACTGCGCCGCCGTGCTGCCCATATTATGTATATATATATATATATATATATATATATATATATATATATATATATATATATATATATATATATATAAAACCATGTTTTTAATTTATCAGCTGTGATGTATTTTTTTGGGTTGGGGGGTGTTGTTGCATTGGATCTTTCTATTTGATTGGTTTGTTATTTTATTCGCTCAATTCTCTCTATTTTATCTTTAATTTAGGTTGGATCGGACTTATTTTACTATATTTATTATTTTTTTATACTCTTATTTTACTTTGCCTATCTGTTTGTTTGTGGTGTTTTTACCATGGCTCATCCCAAAAAAACAACGTCAGTATATCCATCCATCCATCCATCCATTATCTGCACCGCTTATCCTCAGTAGGGTCACGGGGGTGCTGGTTGCCAGCCAGTTGCAGGGCACACAAAGGCAGACAACACACTCGCTCCTTCACACCTAGGGACAATTTGGACCGGCCAATTCACCTGACATGCATGTTTTTGGAATGTGGGAGGAAACCGGAGTGCCCAGAGGAAACCCACACAAGCACGGGGAGAACATGCAAACTCCATACAGGGGGTTCGATCTCATGACCTCAGAACTGTGCCGCACACGCGCTAACCACTGCGCCGCCGTGCTGCCCAATATCAGTAAACAATCACATTTATATTACGTATGATTTTTCTATTATTTTAATGCACAAATGTATTTTTTAGTTTTAGTCACTCGGTCTTAAACACGTTTCCCCTTATTCACCGAAAGAGTGCGCTCCACGCCATTGTTGACGTCATATTCACGCGACTTTTGTCTATACTACGTACCTCTTGTGGGACAAGCTGCAGGAGAGTGGAGGAGAGTCTGTCATGGCGTCCGCTGCTGGAGAGTCTGAAGGTGGCTGCGACGCTGAACTGGACGAGTTACTTGACAGTACGTTAGGAATAATACAATAAATGTGCAGTTTAATAAAATGAGGATCTAGGGATTCGGTTTTATTCTTGACTGTGGGAATTGGCGCTCGTTATATCTCGGAACCTATTCTCGTTGAAGTTGTCAAACTAAAGTGAAACATTTACTGTCAAAAATGTTATCATGTTCTTTATATTGAGTCCAACCAGACGCGATCGCTCATCATTATGTATCGCTCTTCTCTACAACACATGACTCCTATTATTTGGTGTTTTTGATAAAAGATTTTAAAGCCTCTGTTTTTATATTAGGTGCACTGGATGATTTTGACAAGCAGTCTGCGGCTCCAGAAGCCAGTGCTCCAACCTCCTCGACCAGCAATGGAGCAGAAAAGGTTATACCATCTTTGTTTATTTTAAGTCAAGTCACGTTTATTTGTTCAGCCCTTAAACACATAGTTCCAAAAGGCTAATAGGGACAGTTATTGAAGTTACAACATCCCCTCATTACAAACCTGCATGACAGCAAGAAAAACTTGAAAACCTGAGCATGACGATTATCTATTATTATTATCATTAAAACATAACCAAACAATAATAATTAATGAAATGTGTACATAACAAAGATATAATGAAATGGAATTTATTGTCATTGTAACATTGGTAAATGCCCAATGAAATTAAAAAGTGCCATCCTGGTGGTACAACAATATTTAAAAGATAAAATTCCACAGTTCAAAATATGATAAAGGTAATAGTATGAAAATAAGTCTTCCTTCCATCCATCCATTTTCAGCACCATTCTCAGTAGGGTGGCGTGAGGTGCTAGAGCCCATCCCTGCTATCTTTGGGCAGTGGGCAGGGAACACCTTGAACTGGTTGCCAGCCAGTTGTGTGGTACACAGATACAACACTCTCACTCAGTCATACGTAGGGACATTTTGGACTGGCCAATCATCCTTAATTGCATGTCTTTGAAATGTGGGAGGAAAACCCACACAGGCACAGGGAGGCTGCTGGAATTAATCCCTGGACCTCTGCACACAGACAATATGTTAAGATGGACTGAATTAAACATAATGAAGTTATTCCATGACACTGGGGAACGAATGAGGAACACTCTTTACGCTGAAGATTTCTTAATAACTATGGATTTATTAAGTAGTCCAGCATTTTCTGATTAGAGGCTCTGAGCACAAATAAATTGCACAACTATATCAGAAAGATAAGAGGGGCCTAGACCATGCAAACTATTATATATTACTAACAGATAGAACAACCAGAGAGCCAGTGCAAGTCAGCTAATATTTGTGTACTTTTTAAAAATATAAAAGTAAGTATTTTAAAAAAGTAAAAACGTTCTTGCACGTTTCCCTACAACTACAGCCACCACTGCTTGAAGACTGCAAGCTTTTTGAAACTCTCTTTGAGGGAGACATGGCAGCGCAAGCCCAGCAGGAATGGGAGAAAGCCATGACGGAGCTCGCCCAAGAGGAGCCCGATCTGCTACAGCACTTCCAGAAACTCTCTGAGGCAGCCGGCAAAGTTGGCGAGTTGGATTTTTTCGTAAATAATGTACATATATAAACCCCTAGTAATAAAGTATATTTTGGAACTAGGAACTGACACTGCTTCCCAGCAAGAATTCACCTCTTGCCTCAAAGATACCCTGCGTGGCCTTGCAAAGAATGCAGATAATTTGCAGGTAGACTTCTTTCTTTTACCATATCCGCTTAGAAAATTTACAGAGCTTCTTTTCCCGCAGTCTTCTGGCCTGGCTGGAGACGATCTTGTGAAGGCCCTGGAAGGTTTGGGTTTAGACGAGGGCGGAGAGAGCAGTAAAGGCGGAGCTGACGACGCCAACATCCTTCCTATTATGCAATCCATCATGCAGAATCTACTTTCCAAGGAGGTGCTCTACCCATCCCTCAAGGAGATCACCACTAAGGTTTGTAAGCCTGGTCAATGCAAAGTATCGCTGATGTTTAAATGCTGACATGACAAAACCCATTTGTCCTCAGTATCCAGAGTGGTTAAATGCTAATAGATCCAGTCTGAGTTCAGAAGACATCAAACGATACGAGGAGCAGGCTAAAGTCATGGGAGAAATTTGCCAGCACTTTGAAAAGGATGAAGATAGTGACAAGGTCTTTGAAGGCATCATGGAACTTATGCAGAAGGTAAGAAGACTCATTTCAATACATTCCTCTCAGTTCTTTGTATTATTATTTACTTGTACCTCCCTGTTCTACCTCATAGCTGCAGGAACTTGGACAGCCACCTAAAGAGCTTGCGGGAGACGCTGTAAGTCCATGATCGATTGACATTTAAGTCAGTTGGCAGTTTTTTTTAAATGGGGGAGGAGTTCAGGGTAGAAAAAGAACCTGGCTGTAGTAAAGTACTTACCCCACTTGGGAATATTGTCATGTGCTTTAGAATATTTCCTTGGTCTATGTCTCCTTAATAATGGGCCAGATCATCAGTCGGTTGTGACCATGCAACAAAGTGATTTTGTACCTTTTTGTGTTTCCTGATAATCTGTATATTTGTTTCAATGGTTATCATGTTTTTGCTTCTCCCCAAAGCATCACTGCAAGCTTTGGGAGCAATTACAAATTAATTCGTACAAAAAATAAGATATTAGATCGCTGACTTATAGTCTTTACAAAACGCACAAGATTCTGAAGTGAAACAATTTAAAGGCATTGTGGGAGAGAGTTCAGCCAATAGCATATCAACAGTTTCACGAAACTGTGAGACAATCCAATAGCAAACCAGCATCTTATATGATGTCTATCAACAGCAGACAAGCATCTTTTGAGATGTAACTCGTTGTATGAACTAACATCTTAAGGTTTTTGGGTATGTGGACTATTTTTTTAGTTGATGTATAGTGTAGAAAATACGGTAAAAAGGGCCGAAAAAAAACATCTTATTCCACACAGAAAAGTGAAAACGTCATGAAGCCAAGATCTACTGGGCCTGGATGTTGCCAAGCTCACAAGACACTATTATTTTGGAAAATAGTTTAATCAGGTGGGTGTTAGGTGTATCGAAATGTCAAGTCAAGTCATGTTTATTTGCATAGCCCTTGATCACATGAAGTCTCATAGGGTTGCACAGACTATTACAAATTAGACTATTAATATGCCCATATGTAGATATTTAACCTACAGTAAATTGTTTTAAGAGTCTATTTTTTTCTAACATTGATTTTTGTTTGTTTTAGGGGGCTAAAAAGTCAGCAAATGCACAACTTTATGAAATCCTGTTTTGAAAAAGCCATTCTTTGTGAGAGAACTCTTTGTGTGGAAAAAAGGGAAACACGTTTTAAAATCCCCTTTTGAGAGGAAAAAAGAGTCTTCGAAAAGTTATTGCAAAAAGTTTAAATCTTAGGGGAAACTCTAAGTACTGGTAATAGTTTTTAAAAAGTCAATTTTCTTCTGTAAAAGAAAACACTGTACATTCAGACTTCCCCTGAAGGCAGCATGCAACTAAATGATAATCCATACAAAGCTCAATATTCAGTTGACAGGTTGTTTTTCTCCCTTTTTTAGCCTCCTGGCTTCAACTTTGACATGGATTCCCTCAACCTCCCGGGCGGCTTGGGGGGTGCCGGGGCTGCCGACCAATGCTCCATCATGTGAGGAGACGGCAGATCCACCCCAGCTACAGAAAGGGGCCACGCCCTCCAGGAGTTGAGTGGCGGCATTGTGACCTTCCCGTCACAAAAACTCGCCTTCCCGTCCCAAACACGCAAGCAGATGTCGATGAGGTTGAAAAATCCCATGCTCGAATACATCTTTGCGTTGTTCTTGTTCTTGTTTTTTTGTTTTTTTTGGGGGGTTTTTTTTTGTTTTTGTTTTTTTTTACAATCTAGCACTTTGATTTTAGCTAATTTCCCTAATGCAGAAATATGATTCTGCAAACCTGTCTTTGACCCTACTTTTATGTCAGTGGTCTTACACTAATTATCAAAAAGTCCTAACAACAAGAGCCAGAAAAAACTATTATCACTATTATCGGTACTTAACATTTGAGTTTATTTTTAGTTTACTCATAGATCATGCTCATTAAGGATCATTTTTCTCCATTTATATTTTACGTTAGTGCAAAACAATCTACTGTGTATAATACCAAGAAACAGTAATTGTTTTCCAAATTTGTATTTGTGCAATTATAAGCTTTCTGTCAACTTAGAGAAAATATCAAATTATTTTATAAAATACAGGTATGTTAAACCCAGGTGTGTAAAAAGAACAATACACTCGGTTACCTATTTAAATATTGATGCAATATTTTTTTTATCGTTTCAGATCAATTTTACCAGAAAAAAAGGATATAATTATGGGGAAAAAAAATGATCTACATTTTGTTTAAATATATATTTGTTTAAATATTAATTGGAACAACAGAATTACAAATGGACAGGTACTGTAAAGTCAAGTCAAGTCATTTTTATTTGTATAGCCCTTAATCACAATAAGTCTCTAAGGGCTTCACAGATTAGTACACTATGTTACACAGACTATTTTTCAGCCGACAAGAAGAGTAGGTTATTATTCATATGCAATGGAGTAGAAGTGAGTTTTAAGTTTAGATTTAAACATTTCCACTGAGGTTGCAGATCGGATCTCAGGGGGAAGAGCATTAAAAAGTCTGAAATAGAATACACATACTTACTAATACTGTAACCAATACCATATACTTAATGTATAAAAAAAGAGTTTTGGGTAGGAAAGTTAATTTTGTTTGGACTATTTCCACCCAATACGAGTACAACTAACTACAAAGGGATAATTGCATTTAGAAAATATACTCGTAATCGGGATTTATACATGTCAAGTTTAGATACTACAGAACATGAAATTAGTATTTTCAATTTTTTTTTTTTATCAGTTCTTTCTCCTGTTAAATTTGATGTGAACTGTAACCAGAGGTTGGCAATGAGTCTCAAAAGGTGGTTAAAAAAAGCAAGTCTTTTTGACTAGCAATAAAAAAACGGTTAAGATGGGTCAATTTGACCTTTATGTGACCAGAGTTAACCTATGTGTCTATGTCCTCATCATGTGTATTGTGCAGTGTAATAATAAACAATGGCTCGATATTAATCATTATTTGGAGAAAAAAAAATAAAAAAAAAAAAATATATATATATATATATATATATATATATATATAATTTATTCCCACAGTCCTCCTGGTATAAAGTGCTCGAAATGATTATTCCAGAATAAGGTTGCCTGGCAAAAGTGCTTCCCGTGAGAATGTGTTGTGTGTCTTTTTTTTTCCCCCATCGTGAAGATAGATGTTTGTTTGAGTGGATGGTTTAAACATTCTCACTTAAGAGGTGCATTAACAAAAAGCCTGAGCACTTTGTTTAAGTGAAAATTACAAAGATGTGTCTCGTGAGAACAGGGAAAACTGCTTTAAATGTAGTGTGGAAAAAGCAGAAATAATGTTGCGTTGATTTAAGTCCTTTGTCTTGTCACCAATTCACGGTTATTTTGACCTATTTTTTTGTAAATATGCATACTTAATTAAAGAAAGATATAAAGAAGATGAACTGGCTATATCTATTTGTCCTTTTAAAGTACGGGTCACCACCTTTTTAAATCTTGGAGCTACTTTTCTGTTATTGATTAGTGCAATGTGCCAATTTGATATGCATTGTTAAAACAACAGCTTATTCTTTTACTATGTTATGAGTGATTGACAGGTTGTAATTATTAGTAGTAGGGTTTAAATTGACTCAGTAACCAAGTCAACATGTTTATTTGTATACCCCTCAATCACAAGAAGTCCAAAAGGGATGTACAGACAACAATTACACAATCTCCTGATCTAAAACCTACATGAGGGCAAGGAAAAACTCAAAACCTCAGCATGACGAAAACAAAGAAACCTTGAAAAGGGACCGCACATGAGGTAATTCCCCTTCAACTAAAATAAGGGCACTGAGCGAACTACATATTTACATTTTTTTCTAGTTTCAAAAATAATTTGGGAAAACAACACAGATCATGCTATTAGACATCGAATTTCTTAGAAAGTCACAATGCCCCATCACTGGTGATCCATTTTCAGAACTAGAATACACTTTGAGATAATGGTGAAAAACAAAGTAATTACGTGCAGTTTTTCAAAACTAGAATTGTGGAGATTCATAGTATAACATTTTTTAACATAATCGTAAAATACCTACACAATAATAAAAGCCTGGATTAGAGATAAGAGAAAATATAGATATTTCATAATAATTTATAATGACAATAAACACATTCAATTCAATTAATGTGTTTTTTTTTGTTAAAATCATCCGAGATTAATGATCATTAGTAGTATGACATTTTTATGTATGATTGTAAAATACTTACAGTAAAATCCTGGATTATTACTGTTGATTTCACATTTTAATGTTTATACTTATTTAAATCAGTTCTTCCAAACTATCAAAAATATAGTCTTTTTACTCGTAGTTTTTGGGCTTTTCGGGTTTCCATATTCAAGCCACGGTGGAGATTTGTGCGTCAAATGTTCACTGTTTGACAAACCTTTATTGAAAAAACCCGGAAGACAAAACAGCAGACGTGTCAGGAAGTGAAGAGCTCCATTTTAAATGAACCACCGCCGCATATCTTAAGATTTATGACAGTACATTTGTTCCTTCTTTACACTCCTGCAGAAGAACAGCTTGTACCAGTAACACATTTGAAGAGCAAATTGAGCTGTTTTTTTGTTGGTCATGTTGACTAAATTCGAAACAAAGTCGGCCCGTGTAAAAGGTAAGCACCGCCTTGCTAAAGCTAAGCTAATTTACTCGACCTGTCGGATAAAATAAAGTACTGAATCACGCCTCTAATTGCAGAATTAATCGTTGATTATTGAACTGAATTAGTGTATCTTGTAATTTCTGGGAGTATGTTCATTGCTTTTAAAATGACATTTCTGGTACAGCGGTGCCTCAGAATTCGTACTATACGTTCCAAATTTAAGGTCGAGGTCTAAGATTTCTTTTTCCCATAAGAAATAATGGTAAAGACATTAATCTGTTCTTGCCCAAATGGAAAGTTCACTTTTTTCAGGAAAGCTTGTATCTCACCAGCATTATATTCATAAAGATGTAGAATGATGTATAAATACTCATGTATAAAAATCACACTTTAATGTAGTATGTGACGTTATCACATCTGCCTCATAGTACAGAGATCCTGGGTTTAGTTACAGCTACCTGTGTGGAGTTTGCATGTTCTCCCCGTGCATTGGTGTGGTTTCTCTGGGCCCTAGCCCCTGACTGACTTACTTCAAAGCATTGAATCCCTTCTTGTCTTTGTTATTATTTTAATAAATTAACAATATCATTATCATTTCAGGCCTAAGCTTCCATCCCAAGAGGCCGTGGGTTCTTGCAAGCTTACACAATGGTGTCATCCAGCTGTGGGACTATCGCATGTGCACACTCATTGACAAATTCGACGAGCATGATGGTAAAAAAAAAAAATAATCAAGGTTTTGTTGGTATGGAGGATTTTGCAAGAAACATTTGGAGAGATTGATTGTCTTTGGAGGCAACAAATTGCAAACCTAGCACAGATTAAAAAAAAAAATCTTATCTAGAAGATTGTCTTTATTAATTACAACATTGTTTACAGTGTGTTTAAATGTGGTAATCCAGGATAAACATGTAAGATAATGCAAAAAAGATAAAAAGAAATATTGAAATATGTATATTTTATACACTTGTGGTTGTAGACTGGCCTAAATTGTAGGTATTTTACGGGATAGTTTAATTACATTAGCAGTATAATTGTACAAAAGTAAGCTAAGGAAACAAAAACAAGTGAACTTAATTTTTCTAGATGGACTTAATCAATTAAGCCTGCTGTTGTATTTGGATCTAACTTACTTAGCTGTGTTCGCCAAAAGGTCCCGTTCGAGGCATTGATTTCCACAAGCAGCAGCCCCTGTTTGTATCTGGAGGAGACGATTACAAAATCAAGGTAGCCCTGTGGTTGTTTTTACTTTGAGTATAGGCTTTTTTTAAAACTCCAAAATCGCTTGTTCTCCTTTTTTGAAATGCTTTTCTTATCATCCCATTTCTTTATTTGACAAGGTTTGGAATTACAAGCTGAGACGCTGCCTCTTCACCTTGCTTGGACACTTGGACTACATCAGGACTACCTTCTTCCACCATGTGGGTTTTAAAAGCATCATTTTTTAAATTTATTGTCAAGAATGTACAGAAAAGTCACTTTCTATTTGTAAATGTGTGTAAGTA
The DNA here is from genome assembly GCF_059441175.1 of Urocampus carinirostris. Lineage (NCBI taxonomy): Eukaryota > Metazoa > Chordata > Actinopteri > Syngnathiformes > Syngnathidae > Urocampus > Urocampus carinirostris. Next base: position 58,605,819 of record NC_142349.1, on the reverse strand, counting down.
GCTTCAGGGAAGCTACTTAATATATTTTCACAAGAACATTGAAAAAGTATCAACATTCATATCCTACTTTTCTAGGAGTACCCCTGGATTCTGAGTGCATCTGATGACCAAACCATTCGTATCTGGAACTGGCAGTCAAGGACTTGTGTCTGGTAATATATCCGATACAAAACAATGGTGTTCAAATGTAAAATCTTCACCCTCACAGTTGCTTCTTTCCGTGTCTTTAGTGTTCTGACTGGTCACAACCACTACGTCATGTGTGCCCAGTTCCACCCCTCGGAGGATCTGGTGGTGTCAGCCAGCCTGGATCAGACTGTGCGAGTGTGGGATATCTCCGGTGAGGGTTTTGAAGGGACAACGTAGGAAGGTTGGGAGGTGTTAAGTGGGTCTTGGAAGTGAACACAATATGGTCAATAACATGTTTTTAATGATAATGCAAGTAAATTCTAGATGTTGAAAATAAAAGAAACTGATTTTATTGGGTTGGGGAGGCTGAGCTTTATTTTAGATGAGTAGTATTCATTTAAGCATGTTTTGGCTTATTTTGTTAAATTATTTTTACATTTCTACTACACAGATTTTAGAAATAAAATATCATACCTCTAGGCATAAATCATTTGCAAAAGTATGCAATACCTTATTGAAGATAATTGCTTCTGTATATGAAGATCCAGGTAAAATGTGTAAAAATTAAAAATGGACATATATTCAAAAAGATCAGGTGGAAAATACAATAAAATGTCAATACAGAAAATAAAAAATGGAATTTTAATGCAAGTGGAGAAAAAAAAAAACAGACTTTGGAGTAGTAGAAGAGGGGTCCCATAAGAACAGATGAGTAACTTCAAACAGGATCTGATAATATCTCACCAGTGATGGGTCATTGTGATTTTCTTGGAAATTTGATTTCTAACTGGCATGAGAACCTATTGACATGATCAGTATATTTAAATACACTACCAATTCTTCAAACAGTATTTTAAAATTAGCTTATACAGTAATTTATATATGTGAATTACTTTGTGCCCTCATACAAGGCAGTTAATTTAGTAGTTAACAGCCTATTTTAACCCAACGTCTAATTATTACAACCTGCTACCAAGATAATAGTAACAACATAGTAATAACACCAAGTTATTTTAGAAATGCATGTCAAACTGGTACTTAGTTATTTTAGAAATGCATGTCAAACTGGTAGTATTTACTTATCAGTAACCAAAAAATAGCTTAGGACCGCGATTCCTGTTTGTTAGAAAATGTAATTTTTTCCAAAATGAGAAAAACCTTTGTTATTCACATCGTGTTCACTTCCTGTGAGAACTAGGGTGGCTCTGGATGTCGTATTGTCATCCCAAGCTATCCTCTTTCTCTGATGTCTGTAGGACAAACTCTGCGGGCTTAACGCGCAAACGCCTCTTCCCACTAAAGGCATTTTTGTCTTTACAGGAGGTTTTTGTGTGCATTTGCATGTTTCTTTGTGTCTTTGCTGATTGCTTCTTTTTGTGTGTGAACTAATCGATCTCTCCTCTTTCATGCCATTCATTTGCTTGAGAGCTAACTTTAAATCACTTGCACTGACATTGTCTTACTGTCCACTCACACTTGAATGATAGAATACTGCACATTTTTAATTTCTGATACGAACCCTCATTTGCAAATAAACAGCATCTGGGACTACTCTACTTGCATTTCTGCACTTGGTACAATTTGACATTTTCAGGGATTTATTTAGCATGTTTTGTGCATGACATTTGCATTAAGCTAACACAAAGGAAAATTGATATTCTTGTAATATTGAAAGTTACTTTTATGCTATGTTGTAACTAATAACCATGCATGAGCATTCAAGTAAAATAACCTAGTCTTCACAAGTGAAGCCCCATCAGAGCACGTCTTTACAAACGACAACACACTCCCTCCCTACATGCCCATTTATTCACTGCCCTCCCTGGAAACATCTACATTGGCACACAGGTTCTTAGTTTCATCCCATTTTCTGTTCATTTTCTTACTGCTGAACCAGACGCTCACCACCTTATTTGTTCAGGCGGGAACCAGCATCAATGTCAGCTCTGCCGTTCAACCCAATCGTTGCTATTCCAATAAGACCCCTTGCTTGGGAGAGCGAACGTTTGTGATGATTCCATCCTGAGTGCGTGTCCGCTGGTCCAGCAGTTGGTCAAAACTTAGCTGTCGCTGCTTGTTGTGTTTTACTTTTTAAATCATTGTTGTATTTGATTGTTCTGTTGACTATATTCTTCCCTCCTAAATAATATGTCCGCCAATCGCCACGCCGCGAAACCCGCAATGCTGATTGTCCGTTGCAGGTCTGAGAAAGAAGAATTTGTCACCCGGAGCCGTGGAAACTGAGGTTCGCGGTATCTCTGGCGTCGACCTGTTCGGCGCGTCTGATGCCGTCGTCAAGCATGTGCTTGAGGTATAGCCAAGATTTTGCGCGTATGTTGCTTTAATAATTTAGGAGCCCTATTGTGACTAAACCGTTTCCGGGATGCTCATTGGCCTTGGTAAAATGAATATAGAACAAAGTGTGTGGATACAAATTTAATTTGCAATCAGATTTTTCATTGAGGCTCCTGTATGAGGCATGGTACTTGAATTAAACCTACCTGGGATACATGTGTTCGTCCAAACACTATTTATGATTTAAACTGAAGTATTTAAAACTTTTTTAACTGAGGAACACTTTTGTTAATAGAACAAATTCTCAAGACATTCTGGAAAACGTTTAGAAAATTGAATTATCTGCTTCAGTTTCATTTTCTAAGTTGTTCTCATTAATTTGTCTTGCATAACAGTCATTATTTGAGGAGCAGTAGCTTTTGGTTTCCTCTTTGTTAATTCTTTTTTTATTAATACATGTTTACCTATTTTTGTCTAAGCTGTATTTATTTTACAACATTTCTCCAATAAAAGCAGATAAAATAATCTAAAATAGCTGCCAGCGTAGGGAAAACTATTTGTACTTGCAATTATCTGTGGTCCGTGCAGCCCTTTGAGACTCCTTGTGATTGAGGGCTATACAAATAAACAGGACTTGACTACCTGATTTTTACCCTTTTTTTTAAATTACTATGTGGGTTTTTTTGGATTGTAAACTCAAACGTCACCTCTCAAGAAAATGAGTTAACAAACACTTTACCCGTTATACCGCTTTAGCAGATTGCTAAAATACATAATTACTTAAGCACTGATGACAACTGCAAGACCATACATCTACTTGATGCCTCACTTTTTTGTAATGATTAAGAATTGGTTGTCAGTATGTAATATTTAATGCCTCCTAGTATTACAAAAACACTCATCAGTAAAAAGAAACATTAATTTCAATAATAGGCTAAAACACATGAACTATATCATTTTTTAATCAATATTCATAGGTTAAGCAACTTGTATTTTATTTACATAGCAGAATCCCTACCTAATAGTCGCTGCCCTGTTTGTCAGCCATCTTGCTGTTACACTCACTTGGCACTGGTATTCATTTGCATTAAACAATAGTGGCCAAATATTACACAACGTACCTTGCAGCAAGGACTCAAGGCACACAAGTGCTCGTACTTAATTGTTTGGAAAAAAACTGCAAAAAAAAATTACATGTATCTCAAACTCTTTCAAATGATAATTCTGCACCAGTGTAGCTAAGCATTTTTTTTTAATTGCTGAACTTTGAGGTTGGAAAATCATTTAAATGTGAAACCCCAGGTGCTGAACTGTATTTTTTTTAATAATCCCTGTCTCGAGAATTAGCACCCCCAAGTTCAGTTTATTTCAATGCTAATAAAAAGAAGTACCTTAATTTATACAATCTGTGAACAGATTTAAATACTGATGCTTTTCATCACCAGTAGGACTCGTGCTGAAAGCCCTCTTTTTCCTTTAGGGTCATGACCGAGGTGTGAACTGGGCCACTTTTCATCCCAGCATGCCTCTCATTGTGTCTGGTGCGGATGACAGGCAGGTCAAGATTTGGAGGATGAATGGTAAGAATAGAATTGTATAAAAATGCCCATATTTGGAGATGATGATGATGATGATAATAATCAATTTCATTTCCTTGGTATGGGTTGACATGAGTGGCCAACATTAAAACATGTTTCCCTTCTTTAGAGTCCAAGGCGTGGGAACTCGACACATGCCGTGGGCACTACAATAATGTATCCTGCGCCGTATTCCACCCTCGCCAGGAGTTGATCTTGTCCAACTCTGAAGACAAAAGCATTCGGGTGTGGGACATGTCCAAAAGGACCGGTGTGCAGACTTTCCGAAGGGACCACGACCGCTTCTGGGTGCTGGGTGCGCATCCCAACCTCAACCTCTTTGCCGCAGGTATGTAGAGTGGCGTCACACAACCTTATTTTGAGCAAATGTACAATTTTGTCATTTAAAACATTTAATTCAAGCCCCAGTGTGTAGTATTTGACTATTAATGGATCTGTTGAATAATTGCGAACAAAGACCAGTGCCTAGAACACAGTGTAGCAGCAAGATGCCAGAGAATCATTGGGGCGATCTCTGGGTAGGCATTCCACAATGTAGAAAGAAGTACACATTTCTCAACCTATGATTTTTATTTTTTATTTTTTAAATAAAAATTTACATTGGTATGATAACTCATATATTGTTGCCTAATATCCAAATCAATGTTTTTATTTTCCTGAATGAATTTTTTTTGTACCACTAGGAGAGCCACAAAGTATTACACACTGCTAGTAAAAATTAGAAACTAAATTGGAAACACCGCTTGATTTGTTATTTAATATTTCTCTTATGAAGTTGCGCTTTAATGTAACCTAAATTTACATTACAAAGTTGCTCTCTCAAAGTGACTCAGACTCATTATTTGTGGCTCAAGAGTTTAGCACAAAATGTAAGCTTTTTTTTCCACCCGTTGTTTGTCATTTTCCTCCAGGCCATGACAGCGGCATGATCGTGTTCAAGCTGGAGCGCGAGCGACCGGCATACGCTGTCCACGGCAACATGCTGTACTATGTCAAGGAGCGTTTCCTGCGCCAGTTGGACTTCAATAGCAGCAAGGACACGGCTGTTATGCAGCTGCGCAGGTAATGATAGGAAAAGTTGCTATAGTTTAGAATGTCTCTAATGCAAGGGTCTCCAACCTTTTTTCAAGCAGAAAGCTACTTCTTGTTACTAATTAGCGCAAGTGGCACCCATTTATGTATACATTTATAAAATGACAACGTATGCTATTACTATGTTTTTACTATGTTATTACCAGGTTAATTAATGGAGATGGAGTTAAATAGACTCTGTACACCACTAAAAGAATAATTTTCCAAAATGACAATGAACGAGCACTGGCAAGCTCCTTTAAGAACAGGTCCGCGGGCACCTCAGTTGGCCTTGGGGGGGCACCATGTTGGAGACCCTTGCACTAATGCATACTTGGCTATATTATTTTTTAAAAAACGCCTTTGGGCCTTCATTAGTCAGTTTCATAATTTGCAAACAAAATTGACCATGTTTTTTTTTTTTTTCCAGCGGCTCCAAGTTTCCCGTATTTAGCATGTCCTACAACCCCGCAGAGAATGCTGTGCTACTTTGCACTGTGAGTCACGTAGCTCGTAGATGGCTACCCTGCCCAAGAGAAAAGTAATTTTATTATGATATGACACTAATCCATTTGGAGGTGTGGATAAAAACATGAAACTGTTTCATAGCAAGGTATATAAACCTATGGTAAATAGCTGATGTGTTACAAACCCCCGGTACCTTAGGTAAAAACAATAGAACTCTTTATACATATCAAACATTAACTAGATAATATATAGGAAGTAGTAATTGTATGTTGTTTGTGTATATGATTAAATGACATGATAAACTTGTAGAGGAAAAATAGTTTTAATTACATTGGTCTGATGTAATGCAAGCGGTACAGAGGAGTTGTAGGTGGGTGCAGAGAAGGAAAGAGTGGATTAATATTAGATTGGCATGATCTTGGGATACTTTCCTGCTCCAATTGCCTCGTTATTCTTAATAATTGTCCCAATCGTCAATTTGTTACGTCTATACAGTATTCTTTAGGAAGGGGAACAATGTATGTGCCTTCTTCATATTTCTTAAGTAGCTTTGTTTCCATGGTTATCTTTTTTGCTTCTCTCTTTAGACAACTACATAAAACACAGCAGTTATTATTCTCCGTGTTAGGAATTTGTGTATTCAGTTATGGGAACTGTACTCAGACATCTTATTTCATCTTTTAGAGGGCGACAAACCTGGAGAACAGCACTTACGATCTGTACTCAATCCCCAAAGAGAGTGACTCACAGAATCCAGATGGTACGCAAATGGGACAATGAGTGACTCCCCTCCCGAATCAAGAAATCATTGTTGGTCTTTCTTTCTCAGCACCCGAAGGCAAGAGGTCCTCTGGCTTGACAGCTGTGTGGGTGGCGAGGAACAGATTTGCTGTCCTTGACCGTATGCACTCTGTAAGTACTGAATAATAAACACTTCTCTTGATTTGTTTTTCAGGATCCAAAACACATTTCCCCAGCGGCTATATGTTGACATATTTAATGTTTTCAATTTGGAAACAATGAATGTAGAAATTCTAATGTAGAGTTTTACACCATTCATAATGTGTGATGAACAGTGGTTGTCACAATCGTGACGTTTCAAACACAATATCGATACCCAGGAAAATACCCTATATCATTTTGGTTTTAAAAAAAAATATATAACTCAGAACGAAATAAAAGGAAAAACATTTAATAAAGGCTTGAATTCATTTTATTCATTACACCTATAAAACATAATGGCAAATAAAAAATGTCAAATTGGGAAAAAAATATGTAGAAAAATAATCATATAAAAAGAAGACTACCACTTTTGAATGTATAAAGAAAATAAATAAGCCAATAAAGACTACCTCATTAAATGCATTGAACTGCACTATAATTTACATATATTGAAAAAGTTAAATTAACAATAGCACACAAACGTGAAGAAAATAAACTGCCACAATGTAATGTGCTGGCTTATTCTCATCTGCTCCTCATATTCCACAGCTTCTGATCAAGAACCTAAAGAACGAGATTGTGAAAAAAGTCCAAGTGCCGAGCTGCGAAGAGATCTTCTATGCTGGCACTGGCTCGCTCCTGTTGCGCGATGCAGATGGCGTGACGCTCTTTGACGTGCAGCAGAAGCGCTCACTGGCTACCGTCAAGATCTCTAAGGTCAAGTACGTGGTGTGGAGCTCGGACACCAGCCACGTGGCGCTGCTGGCTAAGCACGGTAAGGGCTGCCGCCTTAAATCTGATTTTAGTGGGCGTGACAAGATGCCAAATTGTTCTTCCGCTTGGTTTGCCATCAGCCATTATGATTTGCAACCGCAAGTTGGAGAGCCTCTGCAACATTCACGAAAACATCAGAGTGAAGAGCGGCGCTTGGGATGAGAGCGGCGTGTTCATTTACACCACCTCCAACCACATTAAATATGCCCTCACTTCGGGGTATGTGCACATCCTTAGAGTTCACTTGCTAGCGGTATATAGTATTATAGTTTATTGAATGCGCCCTTCTCTATTGAAATCGCCTTATACAAACACACAACTTACTACCAAGCTTGGAGTTGACTGCACGGGTCAGATTTTTCTCTTTAAAATCCTTTTAAGTTATGATAACCGTACACCCATTAATAAAAGAGAAAACAAAAATTATGATTAAAAGGGATGCACAAAAATAACAATTTGGGGGCGAAATCTAAAATGCGTAACCTTTTGGCTGAAATGTATAAAGTGCAAACACCCAAACAAATGGTATTGTCGCAAGGTTGTTCTTTTTTTTTTTGTTTTTTTTTTTTTTTTAACTCTAGTATGAAACCGTAAATGCACTTTTGGTAATTTTCAGCATTAATATTATATCAGCATTCTTTAAAACATTACAATCTAAATTTCTTTGCTGAAAACATTTTCTAGCAACTAGTTATCATATTTAGGATTATTTTCTTTTCAGGGTTTACCAAAAGAAATGTCTTTATTGCAAAAAGCACATTTTTGACCAGTTTCCACTCATGTTTTACTTAAACAAAACATCTTAAAACGTCATTTTTAGTTTAATTCAAATCTTTTTTAAAGAAAAATTTGAATGCTTCAACTTCAGGCTAGAATGCAAACACGCTAGAATAAGTGGAATGTGGCCGCTTCCACTATACTATTATTAGCATTAGTAATGTCTGGCACATTGACATTAGCTGCTATTTATTGCCCATCAATCTCAAAATTGATGGTAGCAGCTTAAACGAAAGCTAGCCATGAAACCGATGCTATTTGCAAATGCGTCTCGGTTACAGACAAATTTTGGCTAAATCCAGTTCAGGGCCATCTGTAACAAAATAGTATAGGCCCCAGAGATTAGCTAACAATCTTAAGATAGTGAGATACTAACACTGCCAAATGTTTCGAAGTATCTACGACTACAACTGAATAAATGCATGCTTCTTTTGTAAATACTGTTTGAAATTTACATTACATTCACAACCAACGTTAAGAAAATAATATTGTCAATGGCAGTGAAGGATTTAAATATTTTAATTGCCTGAAAATGCTACGTGTTGCGTTTTTTTTCTTTTAGCTCCTTCCACTAATTAAAAAAAACATTCCTAACATTTCCACATTGAAAAATGTGGACTTCCAACTTAAATTCGACCAAATATCAGGTTTGGAACACTTCTTGACATACATTTTTCTATTTAGTGATCACGGCATCATCAGGACACTGGACCTGCCCATATACGTGACCCGTATGCGAGGCAACAACGTCTACTGCCTGGACAGGGAGTGCCGACCACGTGTCCTCACCATCGACCCCACCGAATACCGCTTTAAACTGGCTCTGGTCAACCGCAAATATGACGAGGTGTGTTTTAACTTCTTGACTTTACAGAAGTGTTGTATTAAGAAGGTTCTTACAGGTTCTTGAAATCCGTGAAAACACGTGAATTTTAATTATGTGTTTTCAAGGGTTGAATAGTACTCGAGTTTTGGCCAAAGTTCTTGTAATGGATTGAAATTGTTGCCATGTTTATCATTAAGTCTACTTAAAATGACACCAATACTGCTCGATGGTGGCTTTGTTTTGCCTCCGCATTTCTCTTTTCGTGATTAACTGCACCTGGCTTTTGTTTGTACAGCATTGTCACATGAATTGTCAATGCCGCCTATGGGTTGCGCCCAAGAGGACAGGTGCATGCTACACCTAAACAGGGCACTGTGAAATGTGTATTCGTGCAAGGATTACGTATCAATTATGGACATTTACTATGGGCGGTGCAAAAAATTAAGGAATCATTTTTTCCTGTGTCAAATCATAATGGAAAGAACTTCCTGCAACTAAAAATATAAGCTACATATAATTTCTACCCGATAACTGTAGGGGGATAGATTTGCTTTAAACACAATATCACAATACTCAATATCTTTGCAATATACTCAGGTTCTAACAATCATATGTTTTGATAAATGCACACACAATATGTAGATTTCAGATATATTTGTGACTGTAAAAAAACATGATTCGCACCTTTTTTTCTTTTAATGGTACCGGAGAAAGGTTGGCTTTGAAAGTCCTTAAAAATGCTTGAATTTGGCCATGAAAAATGTATACAAACCCTTTATTAAGATATGTAAACACTTTCAGGTTCTTCACATGGTCCGTAACGCCAAGCTGGTGGGCCAGTCTATCATTGCTTACCTTCAGAAGAAAGGCTACCCTGAGGTGGCGCTACACTTTGTCAAAGATGAAAAAACTCGCTTCAGCCTTGCTCTGGAGTGCGGAAACATCGAGGTAACATCACAAATCCAGTTAGTCCCGTCCTCAGTAAAAAGCTGCGAGTTCATTGCCTGTGTCTCTTTGTTCTTGCTAAAGGTGGCGCTGGAGGCAGCAAAAGCGCTGGACGAGCGCAGCTGCTGGGAGCGTTTGGGCGAGGCGGCGCTTCTGCAGGGCCACCACCAGGTTGTGGAGATGTGCTATCAGAGAACCAAGAACTTTGACAAGCTCACCTTCCTTTACCTCATCACCGGAAACCTTGCCAAATTACGAAAGATGATGAAAATCGGTACGCAAGGACCATTTAACAGTCGTGTGATAATTTTTGCCACTAAAAGGTTTATTCTTTGGCCAGCTGAGATTAGGAAGGATATGAGCGGCCACTATCAGGCAGCACTCTATTTGGGTGATGTCAGCGAGAGAGTCCGGATCCTGAAGAACTGTGGGCAAAGTGAGTGAACACAAAAATCAGTCACATTTGACTGAACTAGTGATCAATGTTGTTAGATTTTTAAATTTTTTTAAATATTGTAAATAGTTTGAATGTTTAATTGAAAAAAGTATTCTGGTTAGATGATTAAGTAAATCATAGCTTTGTACTGAATACAATTGATTTTGAAAACCAGCAATTTTAGATTTTGCTAATTTGTGATATTTTGAGAAGAATTTAGGATTCTGTGCTGATTATTCAAATATTTACTCAGTCTTCAGAACCTGAATTGAGTGGTTTTTAAGACTTGTTTACAATGTTTATTAAAGGCTTGATTGTGGTTAGGCACAAGCTACAATTAGCACGTTTTTTGGGCACAAACTATTCATGTAAATATTAAATCTAAACCTATTTACATTCTGTTATTGTCTAAACTTTCTTCACAGGATGTTTTTTGTAAAAAAAAATCAAATAAAAGGGAGGGGGGTATAACTTGAAATTAAAATTGTTCGGTTGTGTCAATTTTGTTTATGAAATGAAATGATCTGCATTTATATAGCGCTTTTCAAGTCAATGACTTCCCAAAGTGCTTTACAATGTGCTTAAACTTGATAAAAATACATTTGAATATATAATATTGTTTTTTTATTATATTCTTATTTCTGTTTTTGTTCAATTAAAAAAATACAATTACTGATTTTAGTTTAATTAAGTTTATTTTTATTTATTTGATTTAAGTGTATATATTTAATTGAAATCATAACTAAACAGATTAATTGCCCAATTTTTTTTATTTTGGGGAAAATGACTGATGAAAATAACCAAAACTTAAATGTCTGAACCCACAAAGAAAACTAATCACATTTTTAGTTCAGAGCAAAAATGGTATTCCAACTAAAAGTAGTAATTTAATATTCTAAACATTTTTACAGCTTTAAAAAACGTTAATAATGTTTGTGTCGTATTTGTTTACAACAATATTTCCTTTCCCTCTCCCATCTTTAACCATTTTCAAACATTAAAAAAAAAATAGGGGTCCTCTTAAAGACCCACATCAGCTGTAGAGACGCAGGTGTCTGACTCCCGGCTTAGCCGTGGGCTAAATACAGTTGTTGTTCTTTTGTAGAATCTCTGGCTTACCTAACTGCTGCCACACACGGACTGGATGAAGAAGCAGAAGCCCTCAAAGAGACATTTGATCCCGAAAAGGAGACTGTATGTTTCTTCTCCACCTAAATTTGTCACATCACAATCTTTTGCATGTAAAACTTTCTCCCATTTGTAGTTACCAGATGTAGATCCCAATGCCCAGCTCTTGCAACCACCACCACCCATCAATCCTCTAGACACCAACTGGCCTCTGCTCACAGTCTCCAAGGGTTTCTTCGAGGGAGCCATTGCAGCCAAGGGTAATGCCAGAAAACGTAATTTGGCAGATGTTGCGTATTATTTAGCAACTTCGGATGTTTTTTAGGGAAAGCAGGTCAAATGGCTGCAGACTTGGACATGGACGCCTCCGGAGCAGAGGGCTGGGGAGACGATGCTGAGCTACAGCTTGATGATGGTAAGAAAGGCTGTACTGGGAGTGTCCATTTTCAGACCTTGTCTGTTGTGTTTTTCACCTTCCCTCAGTAACAAACAGTGATTAGTAATGGTGTGTTCCTCAGATGGCTTCATGGATGCCCAAGATGGCTTTGGTGAAGATGGAGGAGCCAAAGAGGAGGGAGGGGGTTGGGAGGTGGAAGAGGACTTGGACCTACCACCAGAACTGGTAGGAAAATGCTCAGTCGACTGCATTAAAACATTGTTTGAAAAATGGATGAATGTAAAGGAGCAAAAACAAGATAACATTTATTTTCTTTGCCCCATTTTTCTGTATATCTCAACTACCAAATACAGCTAAAAACAAATATCACATTTAACAGTCTTGCTTATTCACTGATTTGCATTTTCTTCTGCAATCTGCTTGGCTAAACAGTCATTGAGAGAGTAGGTATTTAAAAAAACAGCTGCAGTATACACAGTTTTTTTTCTCCAACAATGTTTTGGTTATATTACTAGGTTTTAATGTATTGGTGTTTCATTCTCTAAAAATGGTAAAAATCACAAATAAAGGTGACAACTTCATGTATTTCTCCTATCGCGGGCTATTTTGGGGCTTAATTGAAGACAAAAACAACGTATTACTTTTATACAATTTATAACAGCTTAAAAATTGCAAACAACAAAATTTTTGAAATAAAATCTGATATTTTTCCTTTAATTAACTACAATCTTTATTTTACACAAGATGCTAAAAAACCATAGGTTTTCTTTTAAAGAGATGACCCCATAAAATATTGTATAAGTAACCTGTATTGTGGAACACTTTTTTAAGTACATTATGCTTTATATAACCTGAGTAACTGGCGAATTCGTTCTAAAAATAGCTCACCAGTCATGGGTGATTGTTATTTTCTAGGAAATTTGGTTCCTAACTGGCATGTTTTGGTGGTTGCCTCAGCCTGTTTTAACCCTCCTATTAATATTTTCAACACAGTAATAACATGCTTAGAACATGGTAATAACATGATGAGTTTTCGTATTAATCAAACTGGTAGACTTTTGTGTTAATCTGTAACAAAAAGTAGCTCTTGGTTTCAAAAAGGTTGGTGACCCCTGTGCTACAACTTTAGGACTTGCCAGCTGGTGGCTCGACAGAGGACGGCTTCTTTGTGCCGCCGACTAAAGGAATAAGTCCCACACAGATGTGGTGCAACAACTCGCAGCTGCCTGTGGACCACATCCTTGCAGGCTCCTTCGAGACCGCCATGAGAGTATGTCTCCGTCTACCTTACATCTATTTTTAAGATGTAACAATGCTATTAAAGTCTTATTCTAAAATTTCCCTCCGCAGCTGCTCCACGACCAAGTCGGAGTGGTCAACTTTGACCCGTACAAGCCGCTCTTCATGCAGACTCTGACCAGGGGCCGCACCTGCTACCTGGCCCTGCCCTCCCTTCCGTGTCTGCGGGGTAACCCCCAGAGGAACTGGAAGGACTGCGGGGCCAAACAGGGGCTGCCAGCCGTGGGCCTTCGTCTGGCCGACCTGATCAGCCGTCTCCAGCAGTGTTACCAATTGACCACCTCCGGTCGCTTCGAGGAGGCCGTGGAGCGATTCCGAGCCATCTTGCTTTCTGTGCCGCTGCTGGTTGTCGACAACAAACAGGAGATTGCTGAGGTAAGCCGACGACGAGGCTGTGGTCATGATATATTAAAAAGTGCTCACATTTCTCTTGCTTATCAATTAGTTTTTTTATTGAAATAAAAATCTGGAGTATAAGTCGCACCAGTGAAAGAATGCATAATTAAGAAGGAAAACCATAATTCGCATTTCTAGGGGGAAATGCATGTGATAAAATCCGACACAGCACGGCAATGTTAAAATTGTCAACATACGCCTAGAGTGACCTTTTGTGGTTAAGTGTGAAAATAACACTTGAAATGCTTTACCGGTAATAATAATATAAAACTCAATGATATAATAACGTGTTACTAATTTCACAAACGTCATACAACAGTTTAAGTCGCGCCCCCAGCAGAACTATGAAAAAAAAACTGCAATTCAGTACAAAATACGGTATATCTTAGGGAAAACTGTACCCATGTGTGATAGATTGATATTATTTGATTTTTATTTTTGGGTTGTATTTTAATGGTACAAACGATTTTATAATACACACAACCCTTTTTGGCTCCGGCATATAATACTTAAAATATTGGATAGCCGCAGCTCTGCTTTAAAAACTAAAAATATTTTAGATAATTTTATGAAAACGCAGTAAAAATTTATTGTCTGCAACAACAACAAAATAAATTATATAACAATACACACACAGATGTTCCTCTACCTACGAACGAGATGGGTTCCGGAAGATTGTTCGTAAGTTGAATTTGTTCGTAAGTTTTGTATGGGATGTATGTTTAAGGTTCAAATAAGTGTGTTTAAGGTTTATATAAGTATGTTTAAGGCTTGTATAAGTAACCTGTATTGTTTTGTACTAAGAAATAAACATTTATTAAAATATGCTCTATAAAGTGAAGTTTAACTTATTTGTGGAAGATGGGCTTCAAGAGTTGGGCGACTTCCTCCTCCGTGGCAGAAAGTGGCCGAAAAAAAGCGATCCAACAATTTTCTCAACCGTATCAAGCTCTCTTATTCCACTTTCATTTCAAATAAAACGGCTCGAGTCTTCTTTACACTTCACACCAACCATATTGAATGAATGCACGAGATATTAAACTATAAAAATGTCAAAGTTCTTGGCGCACTGGAGGTACAGTATGGAATGCTTACACTCGAACTGGGGCTGTGACAGGAAGAGGAAGCCGGTAGATGCTGGGTGACTTCTCAAAACATCACACGCCGGTAGCGGCAGAAAGAAGCACCACCGTAATGTCCTGTACTTGGAAAAAGTTGCACAATACAAAATCTAACTTACAGCAACATCTCGAAAAAAATATTCGTATGTACCGTTTATTGTAATTCGAATGTTCGTAAGTAGGGGGGCGTCTGTATATGTAAAATATATAAAGACAATTCATGAATTTGCTCATTTCTGTTAAACAATAAACAAATTTATTTTCTGAATTTTTTTAACTTCATAAAATTAGGGGTAAATTGGAGTAGTCAAATGAATGTTACACATGTAACTACGGTTCTTTGTTTCCGCTTCTAACGGTCAAGGGTGAAGAAATAGAATCATAAATATTCAAATGTTTTCCTGCCAATGAATCCGATATTATTTTGGGGTTAATTTCACAGATGCATAAATACAATACTTTGGAAATATGTTAAAAAGCTTTAGTAAGTTAACTTCTTAATTATTATGTTCCACAAGAGTGCAATTAAAGCCCAAAACACTGCAGAGGATCACTTGATATTTACTAAACACAATGGTGCATTAGTTAATTGTGATCTTACCTTTGTTGCAGGCTCAGCAGTTAATCACCATTTGCAAGGAGTACATCGTGGGTCTGACCATGGAGACAGAGCGGAAGAAGCTTCCCAAAGATACACTGGACCAGCAGAAGAGACTTTGTGAGGTTAGGGCATTTCTTGTAGCATTTTTACAGGGTTGGGTAGGGTTACTTTAACTTGATTACTTTCAATTACTTTTGGATTACTCCAATACCAAATATGCTAATAAAAGACAAAAGAAACTAAATATGAATAAAATTCTGACTCACAACACGTGGTAAGCTTTCTCTCCTGGCTTTGATCTCTTTGATCTTCGGCAAAACTAACATAAAATGCGACAGAAACAAAATGAAAACAAATATAAACAGCTTGCCAACATCATTTTTGCCGTTCCATGTATTCCGTTACTCCCCAAGCCTGCACAAAATTTAGTAATTGTATTCATATTTAGTTTCTTCTGTCTTTTATTAGCATATTTGGTATTGGAGTAATCCAAAAGTAATTGAAAGTAATCAAGTTAAAGTAACCCTACCCAACCCTGCATTTTTATAATGAGTATTTCTAGGTATGCACGATGATTATCAGTCCGAATATTATCGCAAAATATGACGTCACAGTTAGCGGCCTGATAGGGGGAAAAAAAACATCTAATAATTAATCATTTGGCACCAGGCTTTAACATTCAATCAGCCAACACTCGTTAGAAAATTATGTTCCTCTATAGCAGGGGTCTGGAACCTTTTTGGCCATAATAGTAAAAAACATATATACATTTTTCTTTTTTTTTCAAGAGCCTACCATATATTTTAAGACAAATTTCAGCAAAACCGCCTAAATCACTCTCCAGACAAAATCTAATTTTTCAGCGTATTTTATTTCACTCCGTGATGTTGAATGATTTGATCAAATTAATGAAGGAATAATACCAGAGCTTGTGTCCCATATCATCAAATATACCATTTTATACTTGTCTACCTACCACAGCAACTTAAGATCATTGAGGCTCATTTTGGTAATAAATAATGGTTTCAAAACAAGATGCAAGCAGAGTTCTTTAGTAAATATGTCACATAATACCGCAAACGAGGATACTGACGTATTTACCTTTGGTGCAGACGGCACTGGGCATACAGAAGTGCGCTGTGTGCATAGCTCCGCCTACCCCTACCGCTCATCCAATCGAATTGCCCTGTGTTCTTGGCTGGCATTTCTGGCGGATTAGTTTTTCTGTGGGTTTTTGACATTGAGTGTCTCAACAGTAAAGCTAAATGGTCTAATAAGCTTCCATATGAAGGATTCCTTAGCCACGTACAGCCAAATCGGGGTCTGCTGTTGTGACATTTTGACTATAAACTGTTGTAGGGAGTATGCTCTTTGTATACTTTACCGAACCATTCTCAATACTAGTGCTATGTCAGCTATGTGCAGCAATTGACTACACTCCGCGCCGATTAGATTTGGAAGGCTACAGGTTAAATTTGCTTGAGCACAATTGTATCTCCGAGCCATACGTACTCATGCAAAAAAGCCATAAATGGCTCGCGAGCCATAGGTTTCCGACCCCTGCTCTATAGAATAGATTTTGATTTTCTACAGAAGTGGTAGCACAATTTGGCAGCGTCTCCTATACCTCCTCATAATGTGCTCCAGGCATTGGCATGCTCAGCAGTAATCAGTCGTCCACATATTTTGATTTTTTTTTTGAATGTTTTAACAAGTCATTACTGCGATAAATTTGCTACTCGTGCGCCGCTACAAAAAACCTTGGCCAAACTTTACTTTTGCCTTGTAGTTTCCTCTCTTTTTGTCAGCCTTGGTCTATTGATTTTTATGTATTATATCAATTAATATGTAGAGCTGAGCTAGTGCCCCTTTATTAGAATGAGGGGATATGGTTTTTGGAGCAAAGGCACATGTATTGGAATACTTGTATAATGTTTAGAAGTGACATATTTTCACACCAACAATCATATATACTTTCTGTATCATCTATACGTCAGTGTTATTGTGCTCATAACAATAGATTTATACTTATTACAAAGTAAGTATAGATCAATTGATTGATAAAGTTAAGCTTTAGTCTCTCAATGTTACTTTTGGACAATTGTTTTTTTTTTTTTTTCATGTGCTATAATGTCATGTTTTTTCCAGATGGCGGCCTACTTCACCCACTGCAACCTCCAGCCCGTCCACATGGTGCTGGTGTTGCGCACAGCTCTCAACCTCTTCTTTAAGCTGCGTAACTTTAAGACTGCCACCGGCTTTGCGCGCCGCCTGCTCGAGCTCGGCCCCAAGCCTGACGTCGCGCAGCAGGTGGACCAAGTTTGCATTTGCATGCCTCATCCCACCAAAACTCTCCTTAAGCTTATCCAGAGCATTTTAAACATCCCATCACCCAAGTTTTCGGTATAATCTTTTCATTTTCATGACCCACACAGACACGCAAGATTATGGCGGCGTGCGAGAAGAATCTAACGGACGCTCACCAGCTGAACTACGACCCTCACAACCCGTTCGACCTGTGCGCCGCTTCTTTCGTCCCGCTCTATCGCGGACGTCCTGTTGAGAAGTGCCCCTTGTCCGGGGCCTGCTACTGTCCCTCGTACAAGGGCCAGGTGTGCAGGGTTACTCAGGTAAAATGAACGGAAAGTACACTGTGCAATTTTGGAATCCGTTAATCATCCCACTTTACTTTTTAGGTGACTGAGATCGGCAAGGATGTCATTGGTCTGCGAGTCAGTCCTCTTCAGTTCCGTTAAGATGGGAAGAAATTCAATAAAATAAAAAAGTATGAAAAAGATTAACTAATATGTATTCCATCTCCGCAATGTAATCCATCCGTCTTGATGGAAAAACCCTGCAAGACTTTTTTTTCCTAGCCTTTATCATATCTTGTGGAAGTGGCTTTCGTCAGCCGTTTATTCTGTGAAGCTATCCCAATAAAATATCCATTGTAACAGAGGAGGTGGAAAACAATTTTATGTGGATTGTGTTTTGGTCTTCGAATGAAATGTGAGTAAATTCTTGCATTTAATATTTACGCAACAAAACCTTACACCAAGGCCTGGGCTTAACTATGAAAACAAACTTTTTTGAATAGAATACAATATAATTGTCTTTGTTGTCATTTATTATAAAGTAAATGAAATGAAATGAAATGATCTGCATTTATATAGCGCTTTTCAAGTCAATGACTTCCCAAAGCGCTTTACAATGTGCTCCACATTTCCCAATAGCGGCCTTGCAGCCATGTAAGGCGCTAACCTGCTTATTGGGGGTATTAGGGGTTCAGTGTCTTACCCAAGGACACTTCGACATGTAACACGGACGAGCCGGGATTCGAACTGGGATCCCTTGATCCCAAGACGAGCGCTCTACCTCCTGAGCTACTGCCGCCCCCAAGTAGTGTACAATGTTTACAAAAAAATTTACTGTTGCAAAGCAGATCACCACATAAAAAAACACTTAAAGGATAAAGTTATAAGAATTCAGCTTTTGCATAATTGCCACCTTATTGTACTGAATTATATCTTTTTAGATGATCCCTCATATTCCAAAATAAGTACTGAGCGCAACTGACAAATACAAATTAAAAACTCTTACAAGACGCTGCCTTGTAAAGGAAATACAGTACTTAAGAGTATAATAAAATTGTCCTGTCATTGTTGAAAACGTGTTAAATCCTCAGTGCAATTTGACGTGGCATTACAAGGAAACATGTAATAAAATACTTAAAAGATAAAAAATAAAATAACACAGATAGGTATTACATGATACTTGCTCAAGATTCAAGTCTTTGTGGACATGAACATAAAATGCCAATGCTTTTTGTCTTTGAAACCCCGGTGTACAATCAAGTCATGTTAATTTGAATAGCCCTTAATCACAAGAAGTCTCAAAAGGCTGTACATGGTATAGACTACTGTTACACCATCCCCTCATCCAAAACCTACATGAGGGCAAGGGAAAAACTCAAAAACCTCAGCATGAGGAAAATGAAAGAACCTTGAGACCGCACATGAGGTAATCCAGGTTGACCAGGCTGCAATGACTGTTTCATTAACAAACAATAAAAATAGAAATAGAATATAAAATGGTTTGAGTATGATAGAAAATAAAAAGGAGGACCAAGTACAGTGTAAGAATTTAAAAACAATGATACAATGAAGTAAAATATGCACATACAAAAACGAAAGGACTATGTAAATGGATACATGCACAGTACTGTATTCTGTGTTGAAAATGTTATGTTCAGTACATAGACCTGCCTAAATTGTACGTACATAAAGAAATAGTGCAATGACATAAGCAGCAACACTTTACAAAAGTACGGTACTAATAAGGAAATATGCATTTATATTCTTTCCAAACATAAAGAGCGCTTAGTTCATCATTCATCATCATCTCATTTTTTGACATTTTTGTTTATTTTGGTTGATTTGATATTTTTTTAGGTAGGACGGGCGTCAGCAACCCATGGCTCAGGTGTCGCATTCGGCTCTTTAGCGCTGCGGAGTGCCTCCCTGGCGCTTTTCCTCAAAAATGTTTAAGAATTGAAAAAAGATGGGGGAGGGAAATATATGTTTCTTTTAATAAGGTTTCTGGAGTAGGAGAAACGTGACACAAACACTTTAAACGTTTAACAACGCTGCAAAATTGCTTAGAAAAAAATATTAAATTCCAACTACTTTGCCGCTTCTCTCCTGTGCTTCACATCCATCCATTATCTAACCACTTATCCTCAGTAGGGTCGCGGTGGTGCTGGAGTCCATCCTAGCTATCTCCAGGCAGTGGGCAGGGGACACCTGAACTGGTTGCCAGCCAGTCGCAGGGCACACAGACAGACAACTCACTCGCTCAGTCACACTTAGGGACAATTTGGACCAGGCAGTTAAACTGACATGCATGTTTTTGGAATGTGGGAGGAAACCCACGTGAGCACGGGGACAACATGCAAACTACACACAGGAAGGTTCAATCTCAGAGCTGTGCCGCTCACGCGCTAACCACTGCACTGCCTTGCTGCCGTTGTGCTTCACATGTGTTTCTCTATTACCTTCTGCGTTTACGAGCGGAGCACAAGCTTCACCCCCAGGGGCAGCTGTCAGAAATGAACTCTCCTCCTTTCAACACAGAAATCATATTAATCGGGTAAGAACACCATCCTCTCAGAGGCACGTTTTTAGTAACAAAATAGCTGTTTTTATCAAGTGATTTCTAAATTTTTGTCAGTATCGTCACATGTCGCTGCCCGTTAATGCGGAGGTTGCCTCATCTCTGTAGAGTGGGATGACGCATTACACTGAAAAACAACAGCGACCAGATGATGAAGGTGCTGCCAACCGTGGAAACCGGTGCTGTTTCATGTGGGGGACCAAACCCCTACCCTAAAAAACTGCCTGTACCTGCCCAAGACACCACAGGAAGTGGTGCCCCTACGACCCAGGTGGTTAAGGAATCCGTGAACTGTGATACTATTTGTTTTGTATTATTTTGTTGCTTAAGTCCAATGATGGGTGATTTGGTTTGGTATCAAAATAGAGAAAAGGATGCTATTTCGTTTCACCCATGCACCGACTTCTTTGACATTTGCACAGAAATCAAACAAATTGGATTGATTTTATTTGATTCACTTCAAATTGTCAAAAGGCTGGTGTTTTGTTTTTTAAAATCCATGGTGCATTTTATTACACTTTTTTTCCTAAATAAGGGACACTGTATGCATCTTCCTTTTTATTTTTTCAAATCCTCAAAATAAAAATTACATCAAATATTAGATTTCTTTATTGCATTTTTCAATTTGATCAAAGCAATGGAACATTCTGTAATTCATTATTTTATTATGCTAAACATGAGTAACATACAATAGAGCAGACCTGGGGTAATTCATTATTTTATTATGTTAAACATGAGTAACATACAATAGAGCATCATTCTCCACAGGTTACGCTGCATCCATCCATCCATCCATTATCTGCACCACTTATCCTCAGTAGGGACGCGGGGGTGCTGGAGCCCATCCCAGCTATCTTCGGGCAGCGGGCAGGGGACACCCTGAACCGATTGCCAGCCAGTCGCAGGGCTAAGCTGCATCTAATATGTCATTTTAATAGTAGGCTAAAATAATTACACACAGAATGTGTTGAGGCCTATATAAGGCTCCCGACAAATTAGCTTTTTGTTATTTTTTTGGGCTAATATGACTCTTCTAACATTTTGAGTTGCCGACCTTGGTTCAGGAAAAAAACCGAAGCGTGTCGGTCGCAGACCGAAAATCAAACACCGAACCCCGGAAGTCTTACTCACAACTTCCTGTTGTCTTGCTCATCTTTGAAACCAGGAAGATGGATATACTGGCCAACAAATGGCCTTTTAACTTTCTACTGTGTACGTTTTTTATCGGTAAGTCGACATCACTTCAGCTTTTACGTAACACACCAAAGTTTTTTGAACACTACCAATATGTATATGAGACAAAATACTTCG
The DNA here is from genome assembly GCF_059441175.1 of Urocampus carinirostris. NCBI lineage: Eukaryota > Metazoa > Chordata > Actinopteri > Syngnathiformes > Syngnathidae > Urocampus > Urocampus carinirostris. The sequence continues at coordinate 58,584,133 of NC_142349.1, read as the reverse complement.
TTTGTTCCGACTTCTTTTGTGAGTTGGCTAGCTTAATGCTAGGCTAGTAGCGAGCCGACTACTCATTGAAATTAACATGGGTGTAAAATGCCTTTTTGTGAGTCTGTTATCTTGGTGGTTCTATTGTCAACGTTTTGTGGGTGTAAAGGACAAGTAATTTAAAATGTTGCATTTAAAATTCGGATTAGCATTTCTTCAATGGGCGTTTCATCTTGAGCGTGACTACTCGTGATTCCCACCCGCCTGGGGCTCAAGTGCAACCTCCATTCATATTCCATTCACTATTTATCCTAACTTGACCGTGACAAACTTTAAAGGGATTCTTCATCCATCAATTGTCGATAAAAGAAAAATAATGTCCTTGCACCACCTCAATGTTAAAGGCAGCAGTTTTGTAGATTTGTACGTTCATTATTGTTCCATGCATTCCAAGAAACTGTTTCAATTACAACTACAGATGAATAAAACCTGAAAAGTTTGAAATCTGGACATGCAAAATTATTTCCTATTCCTATTCCAGGTATTTCTTCTGTTCTTCTAATCTACAGCACCTTTACTGTTAAATGGTCAATCTAACATATAGTTAACTTAAATCTAAACGGCTGCTAATCTGACTTTTTGCACTACTGGCAGTTTTTTATAGCTTGCCACTCATTGCACATTGCTCTCTGCACTATGGTAATTACAGCGTTATTGTTACAGTGTTAATGTTACTGTGTACCTGACTTGTTAACCTGACTGCCCATTTTGCACATCTGGTTAGCTACTCTTCTTGCACTATCGGCACTATGGTAAAATACTATACGTAGCCAATTACAATACAACTTTATTTATATCTGTACATTCAAGGAAACTGTGGGGGTCAGATGCATCGACATTTCGTTCTGTATACACGTGTACTAGAATGACAATAAAGTAGATCTGAATCTGAATGTAGCATTGGGGAGACTACACGATCAAAACAACAGTTCTGTCTAGAGAGATTTGATTTTTGCGTTTGCTTGGATTGAACACATTTGAGAGTGGCAGGAGTATTATTAAGTTTGATAATGCTAACCTGAATCGACTCGGGAATCCAGTATCAAACTGCCTTGTGTGTCACGGATTCACATTCCTAACAAATGTATTAACCGCATGTTTATTTCTGCTTATATCAAATCAAATTATCAAATTATATTATTATCAGATAAACCTCCAAGCTGCAATCTTTTTTTTAAAATGAGAAGTAAACAAAGTTGTATCAGGACCCCTTACTATCGCGGTATAGCGCTTAAATAACATAGATGCTCTTGTAGGTGTTGGCTGTACATCAGTGGAAAAGAAAATCTACGTGCACCTCAACTACACCATCCCATGTGTACGACTCCTCAATGCAACACATCAGATTGGCTGTCAATGTAAGTAAATCCTCATAATAAATTGAAAAGTATGCTCCACCCATGGCTTGCTAATCCATGAATTTGTCCACTAGCCTCGTTGTCTGGTGACGTGGGTGTGCTCCATGTCCTGGAATCAGAGGAAGACGTGGACTTAGTGCTGCGCACAGGTCTCCACCCGCCCTACATGGTTATCTTAGAACACCAGCTTTTCACGAGGTGCTTTTTTGTTTTTTGGTACACTAGACTTAATTGGTGGATACAGAAAGGGGAGTGGTGGGTTTAGAATCAAAACTAATTTTAATAGGTTTTACTTGCAAGCATTTTCATTCCCTCAAAGACTTTTTGCATTAATCATATCCTTAATTTTAAAAACTGTCCCGATCCTTGATTACTTATGGCTAAATTCCTTCCCGAGATTAACGATGTGTGTGCCTTCTTTGTATTTCTATACTATGTCAAGCTTTATTTCCATGGTTGTCATATTTTCTCTTCTCATTTATCACTTCAAGTTCATGGACTCACAGCTAAAGTTTGTTACAAGATATGCTGAATGAAGCGAGAGAGAGGTTTTGTGTGGGAGAGTTCAGCCAATAGTATATCAGCATCATTATGATGCCAACCAATAGCTGACTAGCATTTTATGTGACCTCGACAAATAGCAGACACATCTTAGAAATGTATGAGGGGGGTGACTCGTGCAGTCATGCACATGAACAGCATAGTTCGCTTTTTCTAATGTTTTGGAGCAAGAAAAACAATTTGTTGTTCATGTCCAATGTCGGGTAAAATGAGAGTCTGACAAAAAAATCTTATTCCACATCGCACTCAGATGCTGTAAACTAGAGGTCTACTGTACAATATCTATCTTTGCACAATATTTATCTTTGCATAATATTGACATGTTTGTTTAAATTTGTTCTTGATGACTAGCTACGAGACAATTATTTCATGTTCCAAAATATTTTTTCTTTGACCATCAGGTCTATCATGATGAAGCTGAACAATGGCTCCGGCAGGGTGGCGGGCGTTGCTGTCATAGCGCCCAACGAAAACCCAGCAGACGGTTTCTCGCCACATAACAGATGTCCCAACGAAAACACCGGTGCGTTTTTCACTTTCATTTTTAGACAACTTTTAACACATATTTTCCGGTTCAAAACACACACAAAATTGTAAATTTTCAATACTTTTAGTAAAACAGGAGAAAACTATTGTGTTTTTAACCATATTTTTAATTCATATTTTTACCATTTATTTTTGTTTCATAAACCTGGAGTTTTCAGTAAAGCAGAAAAATGTTTCATGAGGGAAAATGTACCGCCTTTATTTTATGTAATAAGTTTTTATAAAAGAACATCCTGATGTAAAAAGTATACAATGAAAACATTTTTTGCGTCAAGTGTCGAAAGGTATTACATGATAAAATACTGAAAAGGTTTTTAATTTGCAAATTGGAAAATACTGCAACTGTAACAAAAATCATGGGCTACAAAATGTTTTATCCATTCTCTTTTTTTCCCCATTTTGTGATGAAACACAAATTGCAAATGTTATCGTAACTTTCCATTTGTCCTAGGTGATAAGGTCCCCAAAAAACTGGATTTTATCGATGATTACAATCCTTTTGTTGAGTAAAAATTACATTTTGTTGCAAAATGTTCGAACAAAAATGAGTGAATTTGATCAGTTAGATTGCAAATCTAACACTCACAACTCGTGCAAAAAAGTTGATTGCTTGCTTAAACTGTTCATTAATCTGCACCAGGTAGGAGTAATTAAAATAAAACTCACAAATTCCTACCATCAGTGTCCTGACTTGGCAAATGTTCAAATTTTCATTTTCATTCGATTTATTGCTCAGCAAACCAGGGCTCTTAAACCTAATTTAGTGGGGGCCACTGGAACTGGATTATAGGTGAGGTTGGGCCAAATTGAGTTTACAACACGAACATTTCTAAGGAAAACATTACACTGTTGTCAGATATCGTTTCAAAACTTTCTACACAAAATCAGATCTGTAAATAAGGAAAAAACATGAATTTGAATGAATGTGAAAATCACTCAACCAGTAATAAATGAATCCATAATTTGCCTGGACTGCGCTTTCATTAAATTTATAGAGTAAGGTGGGGTTAAAACTCGTAGCCCTTTAAGATGAAAACTGAAACACCTTTTCATGTCTGAAAAAATCAGCTGTCAAATCGAATCCGAATGTATTTGCATAGCACATTTCAGACAGGGCGGCTAAGTGGTTAGCTTAGTTATGTTCTCCCCATGCCTGAGTGGGTTTCCTTTTACAACTAGTTAAAAAGGGATTTTTAAATTTATAAAAACAACTAAACAAAAATGGCTCAGAAATGATGGTAAGATTGTTTACCATGACAGTGACACAGAGGATGAAAATGTCATTGGATCTAGTGATTTGGAGTGAAATTGATAGTTGGGTAAGCATGTTATTTATGCTAGAGTTATTTTAATAACTCTTGATATGTAACTTTGTTACTGAAATTAACAGGCATTTCAATCATCTAACGTTTATATACCGTACAAACGTTTTCAACCCATTGTTTTTTTATTTTCAATTACCTTACAAGAGAACATGGAGGTTTTTGGTTGGGTTTTATCAAACAAATTTCCCCCAAAATTGTGACTTATACTGCAAAGCGACTTATAGTCTGGAAAATACTATATGCATTTTATGGTTGGTGCGACTTATTCTCCGGAGCGACTTATATTCTGCAAAATTCGGTACCTGTGGTACTTTATCAAGGAAAAAAGCTTTTGTGGCTTGTTTAAGACCCACTCTATAAAATTTGGGGCGGCAGTAGCTCAGGAGGTAGAGCGATCGTTTTAGGATTAAGGGATCCCAGTTCGAATCCCGGCTTGTCCGTGTTACATGCCGAAGTGTCCTTGGGTAAGACACTGAACCCCCAATACCCCCAATAAGCAGGTTAGCGCCTTACATGGCTGCACAGATCACGGCCGCTATTGGGAAATGTGAAGCACAATGTAAAGCGCTTTGGGAAGTCATTGACTTGAAAAGCGCTATAGAAATGCAGATCATTTCATAACAACCAAGTAAACTTTCACACTTATAACACTATAATCAGCGTGCTACTTCAATCACTTTGAAATAATGTTGTTCTTGTTAGGCGTGTATTCTGAGACCTACGACCCAGGCTTGGCTCACTGCAATACATTGGAATGGAACCCTTTGGGCAACGGCTTATCCTACGAGGAATATGATTTCCCCATCTTCTCGCTGAAGGATGACAACGAGACACGCCTCATCCAACAGGTAGGTGGCAAACTCTCATGCTGTCTTTCACCTAGAACAGCGGTCCAGACCCTTATTGACCCAAAGAGCCATAAAAGTAATATATATATATATATATATATATATATATATATATATATAATTATTTTTTTTAATTGAGAGCCACACCATATATTTTAAGACAAAATTCTACCAAAACCACTCTCCAGACAGAAGCTTATTTTTCAGTGCATTTTGTTTCACTGTGTAACTTTAAATGATTTGATCAATTGTATTAAATAATAACGCCAGAGCCTGCATCCCATAGCAACAAATATACCACTTTAAACTTTATTCCATCTGAAAGGGACAGTGTGTAATGCCTCCTAGTGTTGCAAAAAAAAAAAAAACCTTCATTCAGTAAAAAAAAACATTGATTTGAATACTAGGCAAAATAAATGAATTATCATACCAATCTTAATTTTTATAAATATTTATTGGTCGAGAATTTATTATTTATTTTACATAGCGCATTCCATTCCTTGGTAGTGGCCACCATATTTGTCTGACATTTTGCTGCTATGCTGTGCTCATTTGGCATTGGTTTTCTTTCGCCTTAGACAATACAATGCCATCCAGTTGTCAAATATTACCCAATTTATCTTTGAGATGGTTGAGGCTCATTTTGGCCGGTTTCAGAACAAGGTGTATGCAGAGTACTTATGGGGAAAAGCCGCAAAATACTGTAAACGTAAAGTATTTATGAATGTATTTCCCTTCAGCGAAGTGGGCGCGTGTCAGATGGGAACGTGCTTTGTGTGCAGATTTCAGCTCGCCCAATGAAATCGCTCCGGGTACTTAGCTGACGTTTTTAGGTGTTTACACTTTGTTCTGTAGGTTTTCATCATAAAGTGTCTCAACAGTGAACATCAATTGCTTAATGAGATTCCATATAAAAGATTCCTTACAGACGAACAGCAAAAACAGGGTATGTTGGTGTAGCAGCGTCACTGTAAACTGTAGTTAAGACTGTGCCATATATATCCTGGACCAAGCCCATTGTTGAAAAACTTTGATTTGGCTTTTGCTTTGTCGAAGTTGGAACGATTTATAGAAGATTATCTTGGACCACATTTTATGTCCGCGCCAGATGTACTTGTGAAAAGAGCCATATCTGGCGGACGAGTCATAGTTTCCCAACCCCTAACCTAGAACAACAAAAGTTTGATATTGCCCGGCTTTTTTTTCAGTGCTACTTGGACCACAACCGCGCACTGAATGGCAGTGTCCCCCAGTACCCGCTGTGCGCAATGCAACTCTTCTCGCACATGTCAGCCGTCACCAACACTGCCACCTGCATGAGGAGAAACGACATCAACTTCAGCATCACGCCAGGTAACTTGGCTCGAGTCAACTTGCGGTTTAGCAGAGCAGATTAAGTTAATGTTCATTCTCCGCGTAGAGTTTGTTTGCGATCCACTGGGGGACTTCAACGTTTGGGCCTCCACCAGGGCGCTCAACAACACGGCTAAAGGACACAAGACGTCTGAGAGTGTCGTCATCGCAGCCGCTCGAGTAAGTTCATGAAACTTGTGATGAGCCCTTTGTGACTATTTTTTTTCTGGATTTTATTTTAATCTAGGGAATTGTTCCTCAACCTTTTTGAGCCAAGGCCCACTTTTTCATTTTAAAAATCTCAAGGCACACATTTTATTTAAGTGACAGTATCAAGTTTTTTTTAGCATTTGTGATCACTGTGGCTCAGGAGGTAATACGGGTTATCCATTGTAGTTATTAGTTCATGATTCACGGATCCCTTAACGGCATGGGTCGTCGGGGCACCAATTAGGACTCAACTCTGGATATCTCTCTCCACTGTTGATGCTTCCTGGCCTGTTGGCACCAGTCCATTCCTCAATGTTGTGGGCCTAGTTCTTTTTCGGTCTTCCTCTCCTCCTGACTCCTTGGAGTGTGCCCTGAAAAAATTACCTTGACAAGTCCCGATGCGCTTGTGATATGACCATACCGTTGAACCAACTGTCTGCACATGGTTGACTGTAATTTTTAAGGACCTCAGGGACTCGCTGTGTCCATCTATTCATGATCTCCTTTTCTTCAGTTAGCTTACTCCCTGCCTCATCGTGAATGCTTCTGAGTTTTGTCTGTTTTGTTTGTGTGAGGTCTTTTACAATCTGGGAAGCTTTCTTTTAATTGTTCTTGTTAAGGCACCCTTCTAAGTCTGAGCCTTGGTCTTCAATCCATTTTTCCTTTGCTTCTCTCAAGCTTTTTTCAGTTTTCATCCTGGCTGCTCTATACTTTGCTGCTCCTCCAGGGCCATTTCTTTTCTACTTTAGTTCTTGCCTCGTGTCGTCCATTTAAAGGATTTAGTTTGTAACCCACGGCTTTATCTCTTATGGTGTTTTTCTACATTTTCATCCAAGGCGAGTAAAGAAGCCCACTTCCCGCTGATAAAGGCCTGAAAGCCCTCGACCACCTGTGGGTCTTTTAGTCACTCAAGGTCAAACTTGGTTAATAGATTTGCTTTAATTTTTGACTGTGTTTTCAACCTGTCTTTCAAGCTTGACTGTATTATAATCTTGTTTTTCTGAATAAATAACAAAAATTATTATCTATGAGCAGAATTATCTGCCAGTTAAACTTTTTCTTTTTTTTTTCTACGTCACGCTCTAAAACCTTTTCAGGTTTCTGTATGAAAAATCATGTGCAAGGTTTTTATTTTATTAGGTTTATTTTATTATTTTTGCAGTGCAATCTTAAACGACTTCATCTAACAAAATACATTGTTAAACAATATTCCCTGTCACTTGAACAGATAATGAGTATGTACTTTTTTCATATACCTCCTTTAATTGAATAATATTGGTACTCTCATGTAAATGTCTAGTTTCCCAAATTTTTTTTTAAATGGAAAAACAGTTGTTTCCCCAATATTAATTTGGGAATTTTTTATATGAACAGCACATTTAATTTTTAATTTATTGTTGTTTTGCATGTAAAGGAATTAAAGAAACATTGTTGCTAATGTTCAATGGAAAACATCTTCGTCCTTATTTGTGTACAAATTTGTACTTTTTTTTTGGGCGGCACATTTTTTGTTTATGTTTTTATCCATCTAAAAAGGTTTAATTAAAGTATTTTTATACAAATGTCTTTGCAATTTAAAAAAATCCAACATCAAGTTTAAAAATATGATTCTTTTATGTTATAAGGGCACATTATAATTCCTTTTGAATAACTTTCATTTTCTTTTCATATCTAAGAATAAAATTTTTGTGAAACTTGAAAAAACAGTTTTTGTTGATTTAAAAAAAACACGCTTTTTGGAATTAATTTGAAAACCTGAAGAGGTTAACGCAGTTATAATCTTTTTCCCCACGTGTAGCTGGACAGCCGATCGTTTTTCTTCGACATTGCTCCTGGAGCGCAGAGTGCCGCCTCGGGCTTCGTCGCTTTGCTGGCAGCCGCCCATGCCTTGCGCAATGTCACCCAGGAGGCACCGCCCAACCGCACCATCTTCTACACTTTCTTCCAGGGGGTCTGTATGCCATAATTCACTTTAATATATTTTTTTAATTTTCATTTTGTACAGTATGCCCCCGAAATACCACATATATCTGTTCTGAGGTGGTGGGGGTCACAACGTGAAATTGCCATATAGCGGGGGATAGAAATCCGTGGTAATGTTGGTAATTCTCGGTATCCCAGATGAATACATTAAAATAACAAAATAGTATATAATAAGTACTACTTGTGTGTAATATATGTGTATGTGATGAAATACAATTATGATATACATTTTCAGATTTTTTTTAATTGATTTTAAAACTTCCACTTGCTATAATTGTCACACTCTAAGAAGATTATCTTGCTTGATTTCCCTCCTTTAGTAATAATCCGGATTATCGAATAGTTCCGACCATGCAATTTAGCAAGGGTAGCGATTCAAGTGCCTTATTCGTATTTCTTAATGATCGCAAGCTTTTTTTTCCATGGTTATCATGTTTTCGCGTTCTGTCATTAGCTTGACTGCAAGTTTTGTGACCCATAGCAGATAAATACATTTAAAAATTGGAATGGCCTTGCGCCATTAGAGCATCACTTGTGTTAAGATGCAAAAACATTTTTGGGTGGCATTTCACTTTTTGGCAGGGTCTGATGTAGAAAACGTGTGAATGTATTATACTAGAAAATAATAGGAACAAAACAAAACTATAATTTTCAGTTGCATATATAGATAACCTGATAGAAAACTTCACTGAGTTAATAAAAATGCTAATGTCTTAAAAAAAACACAGTAATATATTTTTGTGGTGACTTTTTATTTACCACAACCAGACACATTCGAATGTAGACTTCCGTAAGTAGAGGTACCACTGTTCTCCAAAAAAACAGACAAAAAATGTCTATAAAAGATTACGAACCAAACAAAACATAACTGCAGTCGCTACGGTTCTATGAGTCCCATACAACCACCAGAGACGGTGCTTCAAAGTCAAAGTCAGCTCTATTGTCAATTCTGCAGCATAAACAGAGAATTGAAATTGCTTTACTTTCAACCCTCAGTGTCTAGAAGATTAAAAAACACTATGTTAGGACACACTACACTAAGACACACAAGTCGACAGTAAAACACACATAAATAACGCGGACACATAAGTCATAAAGTGCATATGGTACCTTTGTAAACGAAGGTGCAAGCTCTGAATGTTATCATCACGCTTGTGCAGTTGAAGACATGCATAACAAAACATTAGTCACTCCCATCACACCCATTTCATTAGGAACGTCTTTAAATTCCAGTCTCATCGCTGGTACGTCACCTTCAGAATCGAGAGTGACACAATGCTGTGGCGGTCGTACGGGACTCAAAGGACCGTAGTTACGATCATAATTTTCATTCTATTTCGTCCCTACCAACCACCAGAGGCGGTGCTTCAAGCACTGACTGAGTAATAACAGCGTAGTCACAAGGAACCCCAGATACAAACATCAATTAGCAGCCTTGGCTGGACCAAAGCGGTGTGGGGGAGACCCCTTCAACGCTGTAGAACCTGGCAAAAGTGCTTGGCAACGCCGAAAAGGCGGCAGCACAGATGTCCACCAAGGACAACCCTCCAAAGCGGCCCCAGTAGAATGGCAGCACACCCCTGAAGGCACAAGGCGGGCACATGCGGTATAATCTGGCCAACATTTCCTGCAATTTAGCTGGACAAGCACCACTCAGACCAAACAAACTCCTGACAAGCCATCACTACTAACAAAAGCCGACCAGACAGATGAAAACCCGCCGTTGGGACAATGTGGCAGCGCAACACTCGCTGAGGGCACAAGAGCCCCACCCAGAATAATTTATTTTAATTAATATTTTCTATATTAAATATGTGTTAACTATGCCCACCTGAATTCAAAGAGCCTTTTTATATTCATTTATTTTTTTCACCACGCCCATCTGCTTTTATCTTCGTTTTATCATTGGTGTGGCCGCAAAGTTCTTCAGGCCGAAGGGAAGGAGGCAGCAGTTAAGGGCGACAGATTGATATCATGCGCTTGGTCTTGGTTTTCTTTAATTGTAGGGTGAAAATGGTGAAAGTAAAAAGAAGACTGTTTCAAATACAGTCCAAATGCTAACCCAGACCCTAAAAAAGATTAAAAACGAAGAGTTTATTTGCGCAAATCTAATAAATTCATAACAATTGGAGCTGCAATGACGATTTCAGCCAGAAGATGATGTTAGCAAGTAGAATAATTTTTATTTTACATTCACCACTTTTAAAGTGGAAATATCATAAGGCGGGGTTGCTGTGTCCTGGCGATCTAATGTATTTGAAATCTTCACTGACTTTTTGCCATCAACCAACAGGAAACTTTTGACTACATCGGCAGCTCTAGGATGGTGTTCGATATGGAAAACAAGCAGTTTGTGTTGGACTTGGACAATGTACACTCTTTGTTGGAGGTTGGACAGGTGGGTTGACCTATCCGTGTCAAAATATGGTCACAAATGTAGTAGGAGCTTGATTTGAATGGTTGCTCCTAGGTGGGCCTGAGCGCCAACTCTCGACTCTGGCTCCACTCTGATCCTGTATCAAGGAGGAATACCAGTGTGGACATGGAGGTTTGTCTATCACCCTTCCCACTTTGACACATCCCGCTAGGCCTCCTCTCTTATTGTTTTTTCGTGTGTCAGGTGAAGACGCTAGTGGAGAACATCCTGTCTTCTGTGACATCTTTGAACATATCTGCAAGTGAGCCCACCGTATCACAGCCACTCCCGCCTTCATCCTTCCAGCGTTTCCTGCGATCGCGGCCCATCCCTGGCATAGTCATTGAGGACCATGAGTTGTCTTTCAGCAACAGGTGAGAAAGGGAGCTTGGGGAACCTTGAATCAGGCATATAATCCGTTTTCTTCCTAAATAAAACCTTTCCTCTCATTACTCATTGTTTGGTACAACAACAATCATACGCTAACAGTAAGTAAAGACTGAAAAGTAAAGTGATTAATCTTTTGCGATAATAGATTTAAATCTAGATCAGGACACCGCCACACAATATTTAAGTGAGCATAACTACCTCGACTGATTTTTTTCTCAACAAAAGAGAATTTTTATTTGCTAATAGAAAAATTGAAGTGCACTTATTGTAAAAGTGAGAACTGAATTTATTTGGTATGCTATCTCATCATCCAGTGGTGTACGATTTATGGCCCTGGGGGTAATTTTAGTGGCCTGTGAAAGGTTCTAAAATTGACATCTGCTTAGGGAGAAAAAACTCATGCTGAAAAGGATTTTAGAAATGGGCAACATTTCAAAATAAATATTTACACCTAGGTGTGTCTTGTATAGCTATCCCTGATGTTGTAAAATGATTTATTAATTTAAATAGTCAAGTTATGTTTATTTATATAGCCCTTAATCACAAGAAGTCTCAAAGGGCTGTACAGATTACTGTTACACCGTACCCAGATCTAAAATCTACATGAGGGCAAGGTTCTTAAATAATACACTATTGATTTGAATATTAAGCTAAAACATATTTTTTAATTATGAACATGATTTCTTTTTTTTAATACTCTTAGGCTTAGAACTTTAATTATGTGACACAACTGGAGATGCGGACATGTTTAGCCGCCATTATACTACTATAAAGCCTGGACAACCATTTTGCGAAGGTAGCTTGTCCTAGTGGTGCTATTTTAGCACCATCCACAGCTGAGATGTGAATGTAATGGTCACCAAGTCCCATGATTCGGACATCTGGCTCGTCATCTTCGACTTTCTTTTCGTGCGGTTTCCTTCTCAAGCCACTCATGTCAGTTACTTGACTGCCGGCTATGGCTCGCTGTTAGCTGCGATTGTTAATTAAGGTGCTTTGCAAATTTTCAGTAGGTGAACCTTCTGAGGAAAAATGTGGACACTGGGCATAAACTTTGGGTATAGCCAATGCACTTCATATCCTGAACAAAAAAAACCGACTGTTGCACTGAGTAATATCCCATAGTTGATTATAACGTCAAGTTTATAGAAAAGGTTTTCCGCTTTGTAGGTTCTACCAGAGCATGTACGACAACGCCGAATACCTACCTGTGTCGTACCCGCAGAATATGACACAAGAGGAGAAGCTACAGTTTGTTACAGAGACAGCTAAGGTTTGCTTTGTCACCATCAAAAGACTATTTTTCACTATGTGGTTTGAGTCAAGATAATGTTTGTCTTTAAGACTCTGGCTGAAGCGGCCACAGTGATTGCTCGAGCTTTGTACAAGCAGGCAGGAGGAGATCAAGCTCAACTGAATAGCATCAACGCCGACGCACAAATTGTAAGATCAATTTAAAGGACTATTTCCAACCTTTTTAGTTTTTGCATCACTCATCCATGTATTTTTTGCCTTTAGGTGTCTCGGATGCTTTACTCATTCCTTATTCAGTCTAATAACAGCTGGCTGCAGCAGATGGTCCCCGCCGACCTTGCAAGCTACCTGAGTAAGTTGTTGGAAAATCATTAAAAAATGCTTAACTTTCTCAATCAGGCATTTTTGTGCAATTTTGTATGTTAACATGCAGGCAATAATCTTCATACAAACAGAATATTCTGATTATGTAAAACCATTGAATTGCCCAGAATAATTTGATTAAGGTCTAAGTCCCACTCAAAGTAGTACAATATCAAGAGTTGGGTAAGTCCTTTCATTTTCTGATTACTTGTGCATGCATACGCATTCAAGTAATCTGATTGGCTGTGCACACGCGCAGTTCTCATCATCTGAGATTTTTTTTATGCCCCAAAGCACTGTGGGACTTAAGGTATTAAGACAAATGATGCACACAAACTTCCTAAAAAAGGAACCTTTGGGTTCATTTCTATGTGAAATTTCTATTTTCCTGCCCTCTTGTTGAAAATGCCATAGCTGTATCCATTTTTACATAGGGTTCACAATTAGATCCTTTTATAAATAGAGTAAGCTCCAGAAATCAGATATTGTGTTACCGATGGGATTATTGCTTGCATGTAAATGTATTCTTTGTTTCATAAGACCTGTCATATTACCTTATTGGAGAAGTTAACCAGTTTAGGATAGGACTGCATTGGCACTTTTGTACTTATAGTCCTGGTAGCTATTAGGGCTGTATGATTCACTGAAATATAATCAATATCGTGATGTTACGTAGTGTGATTGTTATCGCAAGACACTGCATTTTTTCCAAGGATTTATAGACAGCAAGCCTACCAAAGCCCTCCAAAAGAAGGCGCTGTTAACGTAAGATTAAAGCATGTCACTATTATTAACCCTTGGGTGCATAGGGCTTAATATTGTCATATTCCAGGTATTCCTCATAAAACATGTTTAGTATTTTTATTTTTTTGGCCACTCATTTTAACACCACTCATGGAAGAGTATGTACTCTTAGGTCATGGGTTAGGTACTCACAAAAACAAAACAAATCTAGCGCAGAAAATGCACTTTTCTTTTAAAATCGAAAATAGAATCGAAAATTGGTCTGAAATATATCGCAATTGGATGTTTTCCCTAAATAGTGCAGCCCTAGTAGCGACATCTTTTATTTTCCTCCCATTTGTTTCGTTAATACCAAATCATATCGCTAAATAAAGACTTGAAGGAGTTGTCGTTCTCGTAGATTTTCCTTAATTCTTGTTCCATCCATCTATCCATTATCTGCACCGCTTATCCTCATTAGGGTCGCGGGGGTGCTGGAGACCATCTCGGCTGTCCTCGGGCAGAGGACACCCTGAACTGGTAGCCAGCCAATAGCAGGGCACACAGAAAGAGACAACTCACTCGCTCATTCACACCAAGGGACAATTTGAAACGGCCAATTCACTTCACATGCATGGTTTTCGGAATGTGGGAGGAAACCAGAGTGCCTTGGGGAAACCCATGCAAGCACGGGGAGAAAATGCAAACTCCACACATGAAGGTTTGATCCCATGACCTCAGAACTGTGCTCGTGTTCCAATTTTCCAAATTAGTTTTGTTATGCTTATTTTTGGGATGAAGACTCACGCGAGTTACGAAAATGATTAAATAACAAAGCCATCGCGACTGCTATTGACCACAACCAGACAGCGATTATTCATTTTGGTAAGATGTAAGACTCTGAAAGATATTTTTCAGAATAATGTGAACATATGTATTATTTTTATCAGTTTTTTATTGTGTTTTGTGTTTTAAAAAAATGTGTTTTTGTGAAAGTTTGAGATGTAAACTACAAAATTTTGGTAAAATGTGCTTCAGGGGCTAAGATGACATTGATTCATCAGTCGTTGACTATAAAGTAAGATAAGCTCAGGTGTTTGTGGGAAGGTCCAAAGCCTCTCTGGCCTGAGAGACATATAGAGCGTGATGCGTTCATCCTTAATGGATCAAAACACGTCGCAGAGGATACATGTTCGCAGTTCATTTGGAACAATGTTTCTGTGATGTGCTTCAGAGGATACGGCCACAAACTTCTACGTGGGTGTGGCACAACAAGTGAGCGAGCCCACTTACCTGGTGCAACACTTGCTGGCCAACTTGACTGGCAGCGTGGTCAACGTAACTCAGCCAGACTGCCAGAACCAGCGGATGGAAGAGAATGATACAGAGAGCAAACATGTGAGTGGTTGTCGTGGAAAATAGCAGGACAATCCCATCTAAAATAACTTTAAACTCCTCATTGTTGCCTTTATCAGAATTACACTTACACATGGGTCCAAGGTTCCCTGCCGCCCAATGCCACCAAGCGGGAGGGCTACTGCGTTCGCTCTACTGTACACCTCTCCAAGGCTTTGTCTCCTGCATTTGACCCTCTGCAAGAATTCACCTCCACAAACTACTCCACCTGGACTGAGTCACGTTGGAAGATCATCAAGGGACGAATCTTCCTTGTGGCCAGTCATGAGCTGGAGGTAAAATAATAAACACTGCATCGGGTATATTTGTTGTCACAGACTTGGATGAGTGATATTTTGCACATTTCAAAGTCAAGATGCTTGACTTACTATTGGAAAATTGATTAGTTCATTGATTTCTGTGTGGTTGCTAAGAGTTTTGGATCTATATATTTGGCCTAATCACTATATTTTAATTTTTAAATGTTGGCATCCAGTCAGTCAACTTGTAGCACTGCACTTAATTCTATATTACTAGTTTTCTGGATACAAGGCGCACATAAAGACCTCGAATTGGCCAGAAATTTGAAAGTGCGCGTTATGATCTGGTTCGCCTCTTATACAGCGGGGTAAAGAATTATTTAGTCAACCACCAATTGTGAAAGTTCTCCGACTTGAAAAGATTAAGGACGCCTGTAATTGTCAACATGGGTAAACCCTTTACATGACAGACATAATGTGGACAAAATTACAGAAAATCACATTGTTTGATTTTCAAAAAATTTATTTCCAAATTAGAGTGAGAAATAAGGATTTGATCACCTAAAAATGAGCAAGATTCCTGGTTGTCAAAAGGGTCTAACTTATTCTAACGAGGTCTAGCAAAGCTCCACTCCTTGCCTGTCTTAATGTCATGTCTTTGAACCTATTATCAGTATAAAGACACCGTTCCACAACCTCAGTCAGTCTCCTTGTAGACCTGCACCAGGCTGGGAAGACTGAATTTGAATAGGTAAAGGCATGGTCACACAGCCTTTCACGGGCGTATCGCAGCTGAATCACGGCCAGAAGTTTCTGCCCGTGAAGCAGGCGCGGTGGAAAATGTGCAAAATTGGCTAAACCCGCTGTTTACCCGTGGTATGCCCGTGAAACAGACGCTGGCGACTGTTCCGCGTCCTTATCGCGGGTAACCGCGGCTGCATCGCGTTTGACCGTGCTTACACGCGGTACACACGCTAATGCACGTGATAACACCGCGATACAGGCGCAGAACAAACGTGCTATGGCCGTGCTCCACCCGCGATTACCCGCTAAAATTTCGCGTCCTACCCGCGTGTAACCACGTCTTGGCCGTAGCACGTTCGTACCGCGTCTTTACCTCGTGTGTACCATGTGTGCCGCCCGCGGTTACCCGTGGTCTAAAGTTTTGAGCAGCGCAAAACCTTTTCGCGCGGCCAGCCGCGTGGGAATTTCTTACCGCATGTAAAGCACTGCTGTATCTCGTCTGTATCGCGATCTCAAAGCGTCCAACAGCGTCTGCTTCACGGGCAGAAATTTCTGGCCGTGATTCAGCCTCGATACGCCCGTGAAAGGCTGCGTGACCGGGCCTTAAAACCTGTTGTAAAGAGATCAACTGTGGGATTAATTATTGGAAAGTGGAAAACATACAAGACCACCCCTCGATTAGTGCCTCCATGCAAGATTTCAACCTGGTGGTGTAAGATAACAAGAGCGGTGGGGTAAAATCCCAGAACCACACCAGGGGACCTAGTGAATAACCTACAGAAAGCTGGAACCACACTAGCAAAGGCTACCATCAGTAACACAATGTGCCGCCAGGGACTCAAACCCTGCACTGCCAGATGTGTCCATGTGCTGAAACCTCTAGCATTTGAATAATTCAGAAAAGGACTGGGAGAATGTGTTATGGTCAGATGGAACCAAAATAGAACTTTTTGGTAGAAAAACAACAGGTTCTCATCTTTTTAGGAAAAAGAGTAAAGGATTGCATGCGAAGAACACCATACTTACTGTGAAGCATGGAGGTGGAAACCTTATGCTTTGGGACTGTTTTTTTGCAACGGGACTAACATGACTGATCTGTGAAAAGGCACGACTGAATGATGCCGTGTGTCGAGAGAATTTGAGTGAAAATCTCCCATCAGCATGAGGATTGAAGATGAGACATGGCTGGGTCTTTCACCTTGCCAATGATTCCATACATACAGCCAGGGCCAAAAAGGAGTGGCTTTGTAAGAAGCATTTCAAGGTCCTAGAGTGACCTAGGCAGTGTACAGATCTCAACCTCATAGAAAATATGTGGAAAGAGTTCAAAGTCCGTGTTGCCTAACCACAGCAGCAAAACATCACTGCTCTAGAGGAGATCTGTATGGGCAAACATACCAGCAATAGTGTGGGAAAAGCTTGTGAGGAGTTATAAAAAATGTTTGGCTATCTTTATTGCTAACAAATGGCACATATCAAAGCACCTCTTGACTTGAGATCTCAGATGCCGAGTGCCCAATTCATATAATAGCATCTTTCATACTGTATGTCGACTGGACACCTGCTGTCCCTTTTCTGCATTTAATATACTACTCCTGACTTTACAGACAATGAGCTACTACTACCCTTTTCCACAGTCTTTGAACACAGTTGCTGCTTATTTAGCAAATTGGCTTACATATTACAATTTTATATGTGAAAAACACAAAAACGCTAGCTTTCAATGAGAAAGTGACGATGTTTGCACTAATCGCCTTTTGTGATGAAAATTTAATGCTATATTGTTGTGAAGATTGTTAATTTCTCGTTGCTTCTGACTAGATGGTGACTCTGGGAGTGGGTATGGCTGTTCTGCTCAGCTCCCTGCTGCTCACCTTCCTGCTCAGCTCCAAAGCTGACATCCTCTTCAGCTCGCAGAGAGAACCCACCAACGCCACCTACTGACCACAAGCATCTCTATTACAATTAGTACTACTACATTTACCTGCCGGCAGACCTGTTTCTTCACGAGCAGGTAAACGCCCCTCTTGAAGGTTGTTTTAGACCTCAAACACGGCGGCACGCGAGGGTCCCCCAAAATATGCCTGGTCAGGTACCAGCCGCAGGGCTTCGGATGTGATGTTCATATTTCTTTCAAAATAACGCTCTCGCTTTTTATTTGGATTCGTACGAGCGATGACGAATTTATGTCCTGTACTTGATTGTGTCTGCACAAGCGTCGATAAACGAGCGCGTGAAAGCGATTGTTGTGTGCAATACTGTAATCTTTGTTGTAAATATCTGTAATTACAGTCAAAGTTGAGAAACCACTTTTGAGACGCCATGACCAAAAAAAGTTGCATTGTAGAAGTTTTGTTCATAAGTTCTAGAATATTCATGTTGGGGTTTTTTGCACTGCTTACTTCCACTTGGGATGGACTTCTTTTGGTTTATGAATTCAATATTTCACAATTGTTGACATCAGTGGCTGGAATCTTTTGAGCTGCTGTGAGATCTTGACGAGAAAATAAAGACAGGTTTTACACGTTTGACTTTCTTCAATGCATCACACCAAACATTAAAAGAGCATCTGTTAATCTAAAACCTTATTTTTCAAAAGAATGCCTTGGTCAAATAGTGTGCCATGAAACCTTCTCTGGTGTGAAGGAGGAAACTATTGAATTTCATTTTCTTCTTACAATCACAACGCATTGGAACATTGTGCCTGTCTGGCCAAAGCACACCACAAAATTTGTATTAAGTTTGAAAATATACACATCACACTTTCCGTGGATAAATCAGAACTGAATTTAAAATGAATGTAATTTACTTCATCACTTGAGGGATTATCGGTTGTTGTTTCAAATGACGTGTGTGCTGGAGAAATCTGACAAAGCTGGGTATGTACATAAGAACAATGGTGAAGTTTGGTCACTGTAAGTATCCAGTTTGTATTCTTCCTGGTGCATTTTAGCACTCTTTTTTGTATAACACAATAGTAACATATAAAACAGTGTAAAAAGCGTCTTTTCTGTAAAAAAAAAAATCAATAAAAACATTCAAAAATGTCTAAAAATTAAATCTTTTTTTTTCATACATTTTAGTTTGTTAATGCTTATTTTCATAAATTTTATTGAATTTTAGTTGAAGTAAAGCATTTAAAGGAAAAAAAGATTAAAAAAAATGTTTAGTACATTAGGAATTTTAATGTACCTAAAAACAACACAGGGCAGCACGGCGGCGCAGTGTTTAGTGCGTGTGCGGCACAGTTCTAAGGTCTTGGGAACCTCCTGTGTGGGTTCAAATCCAGCTACCGGACTTACTGTGCGGAGTTTGTATGTTCTGCCCGTGCTTGCGTGGGTTTCCTCCAGGCACTCCGGTTTGCTCCCACATTCCAAAGACATGCCATTTCAGGTGGATTGGCCGTTCCAAAATGTCCCTAGGTTTGAATGAGCGAGTTGTCTGTCCCTGTGTGCCCTGCAATTAGCTGGCAACCAGTTCAGGGTGTTCCCTGCCCACTGCCCGATGATTGCTGGGATGGGATCCAGCACCCCCGCGACCCTACTGAGTATAAGCGGTGCAGCTAATGAGATGAGATGAGAAAAAAAAGTAATGAGATAAAAACAACACGGATTGTAGTAAAGATGGAAAAAGAATGCAGACTTTAACTAAATACAAACTGGAAAAAACATCAATCTACTGTAAAATAACATTACTTTATAAAACGATTATAGGCTCGGGGAAGTAGCACCAACAAAGAAGAATGCTTATTTTAGGTATTTTTCTTTTACTACAAGTTCAAAAAAATTTAATTTAAAAATCTTTAGAGTAGTGAAAAATCTTGCTCGCTTATTTCGAGTGTAGAATAGAATTTATTTAATTTCATTGTATCTAGTTAAATGCGCAGCAAAATTTTAAAAAAAGAGTCATCTTGATGGCGTAAGAGCGTTTACAGTATGAGAAGCCACAGTTATGAGAAAATATAAAGTTGAAAAATAGTTAGAGTGGTGAAAAATGTGTTTACATTAGGGTCCCCCCCCCAAAGTTTTCCCACAGATTACCGATAGTTAAAAAATGATTAGTGGTGAATAATTATGCTCATTTTAAGTATGATAGTTCAAAAGGGGGCCGCACGGCGGGGCAGTGGTTAGCGCGTGTGCGGCACAGTTCTGAGGTTGTGAGATCAAACCTTCCCCTTGTAGAGTTTGCATGTTCTCCCTTTGTTTGCGGTGGTTTCCTCCCACATTCCAAAAACATTCATGCCAGGTTAACTGGCCGGTCCAAATTGTCCCTAGGTGTAAATGAGTAAGTAAATGGTTGTCTGTCCCTGTGTGCCCTGTGACTGGTTGGCAACCAGCTCAAGATGTCCCCTGGCCACCGCCCGAAGATCGCTGAGATGGGCTCCAGCACCCTCGTGACCCTACTGAGGATAAGCATTGCAGATGGATGGATGGCTAGTTCAAAAGATTTCAAAAACATTTGTTTATATATTTAGCGTTGTAAATAGTTTTTCTTATTTTAATTGTATCTCAATTTACATAGAAAAGTTAAATAATAAATACATAAAGGACATACTGAATGACATTTATTTTAACATTCAAAAGTTTAAAATACGAACCTAAGCCCCGCCTTTTCCGCCTAGCCTCCCAGTAGCGAAGTAGAGATGGGCGGGGCCTAGAGAGTGAAGGGGGGGCTTCCACGGGGCCGAGCTGAAAGAAAGTGGAAAGTGAGACAAATAGCTGCATGGACACTCTGCCTTAAGTAAGTGCCCCTTTTACCTTTCAAACGTCTTCAAATGCCAGGGAAGAGGGCTCGAGAGTGGGCTACGAGCCATGGGGTAGCGGGGGAGGATGGAAAAGCTTGAATGAGCGTAGAGAAAGAGAAAAAAGGGGGCAGGTTTGCTTCGTCGTGGATGGGCTCAACAAACAATGGTGGGGAGGACGCGACGGTGCCTTTTTTTCCTTTCCACTTTTTTAAAGCCAACCTAGATAAGGACGCTTTCTTGTTATCCTCCTCGTAATCTTCGGCTTTTCCGCTGGGATATTCAGCCTCTAAGACACGAGGACGGTGAAGTCGAAAATTGGGCCGACGCCGGAGCACAGTTTGACCGTGGAAGTCATTCATTTTGCGGGGAGGGGAGCAAACATTTCGGGGCGTGCGGCCCATTGTCTTATCGCCATAAAAACACATTTCTGTTTTCTCTTATTTTAATTGCTCTCCCCCATCTTCTCTTTACCCCCAAGCAAGCATACCTCTGCTTAAATCTTTGGAACTAACCTTCCTCCAGCACCAGACGTGTTTTGGACGTTGTATTTCAAACTCTCGTCTGTTTAAGACTTGATTTAGACAATGTATTGGACTTCTAAAATTGGCTTGGATTTGTTCCATCCTATCAAACGAATAATAAATTTGATTCAAAATACTGTTGATCTGTTCACCTTAAGTCTTTGACTAACGTGTCCCAAATGTCGCCCCGGAAAAAAGACGCTTTTTCGATCAAATCTTTTCTATGTTGTGTTTCGGGCTAAGTTTGGGTTAGCCTTTTTGAAACTTGATTAGATCCACAAATATAAATCTGAAATTGGGTTGTGCTCACCCCATCTGACAAAGAACAAACCTTTTTCAAATATAATAGTCGTTGATGAGTTCACTTTGACTACTGTGGTCCAAATTAGGCCCCACAAAAGTTGTAGTTTCTACGTTACCTTTTCAAGAAAATAAATCCATCTTCTAGACGTCGGATGTGTTCACTTTGACCAAATTGTGATCCATATTAAGTCCCCCAAAACTGTCTTTCCAACCAAAGAGATATCTTTTGGACTTAAGTTTTGTCTGATCTGTCTTTGACTTAATTATGTCCAAAAAATGGAAGTCTACGCTGTTATCGGTTAGTTTGTGTGTAAAAGGGGAAGTGTGAAGCACATTGTAAAGTGCTTTGAGAGGTATTCATTGACTTGGAAAGCGCTATATGAATGCAGGACATTTAAAGTTGGATTCTGTTCATCCCATCTGATGAGGAATACATTTAGTTCAAAAAGTGCATGTTTTCACCTTGACTAAATTGTACAAAAGTAACCACCCAAAAGCTGTAATTTAAACGTTCCCTTTTCAATTTCGACTTCTTTTGGTCATTGAGTTTGGGGCATGGTCTGGTCTGTTTAAGACGTGATTCACAAAGGAGGAAAGGACATGCAACATTGGGTTATGTTCAGTCTCTCCGACGTAGATCAAATCTAGTCAGTAATAGTCAATGTAGTGGTAAGCACATTTGCGCAGGGTGGAAACATTTGTTGGCCTGGATAGGAATGGGTGCCACCAGGCTGTAATTTCCCAAGACACACCACAAAATATGGTGCCTCTACGACCATAGTGGTTTAGGGATCCAAACAACCACATAGTACCTCATTTAATGTGGTCCTACTTAAGCCTCCCAAAAGATGTCTTAAAAGTCTTGAAGCTGTTTCAACTGCCACTTTTCAAGCAAATAAAGACACCTGTAGATGTTAGATTTTGGATTATATCTATTTTGGTCTGTTCTCTACCCGGCTTTGTTGATGTGTTTACCTTGTCTAATTTGGTCCAAATCTAGCCCCCAAAAATCTGTATTTTAAATGTTTTGAACGAGGCGTTTTATCAACTTTTTTTCTGAATAGTAGTCTTTTGGATGTTTGACTACATCGGTGTCTTGTTTTTGGACATCGGTTAGTAAAAAAAAAACATTGTCTTCATCTTGACTAATGTTGTCCAAATCTGGCCCCAAGAAGACATTTTATCCAACAAAATAAAACATATTTGGGACAATTAGATTTCTGGTTGGTTTTAGACATGATTTTGTCCCAAAAATGGACTCCTAATATTTGGTTGTTTTCAGTCAAACCAATATGAGGCTAAAAAAAGTCTATCTGTTCATCTTGACTTGTGTGGTCCAAATCAAGCTTCCTTTTTGACGAAGTCCCAAAAGGGTTTTGTAAACCTCCACTTTTCAATCAAATATGTCCTTTAGACAATGGACTTTGGATCTAGTAAAGGCATAAAAATCTCCCACATTTTAAAATAGTCACTGTTTTGAAGAAAAAAGGGAGAATATGTAAATTGTATAGATCCCAGTAAATCAGACTTTTTGGGTAGTGCTTTCTAGTTAAAAAAATTTTGCGTTGGCCAAGTCCTGTATATTTTTTGTGTGTATGGTTTTATCTCATAACATTATTTTTACGGTGCCAGAGATAATTGTTAGAGAATGTAGAAAACAGAAAGCGGTCCTATATGAATAAATGCAAAATGAAGCACAACAAGGGAAACGACTCTTTGGTGTATATGAATTAGACTTTGAAGGATATTAAATAAATGCATTATAAGTTTTATGTTGGTATTGTGGTAATAGTTGTCAATAAATTACTTGAATCATGGCCACTCATATTCCACAACTTTCGCCACTTCCAGTGCCTTTTTTGAGCTGGGAAAAAGCCAAACAAAATTTTATACTGACTTTTAATACAAAATTAGAGGTGCACGTTATACACAAATAAATACGGTATTTCCTCCCCACCCTTCTCGCCTTTAAGCCCTGACCAATATTCATACCTGATCTCGTCTTAAGAGGGCGTCAAAAATTGTGATATGTTTAGCCCACCAAATTCTGTCAAAAAATAGTGGATGTGTTCACTTGGGCTCACGTGGTCCAAATTTAGCCCAAAACAATGTTTTTATTTTTCAACCAAATAAAGACCACTTTTGGCGTTAAACTTTGGACTAATATAGCTGGTCTGTTTTTTACTCATTTACACAGTTGGTCTAGTAGTAGTATGAAAAGGCTACTGGACAGAGCTGGGCAGCTTTGCCTTCAGGGCAGCTGCCATCTCCAAGCGTTTGATTTCCTCCATGGACGTGTCTTGTGACCAGAGACGGAGCCTAATTGAGACAATTAGCATTCCAGCCGAGTGTGGCGACGGCTAGTTTCACTGAGGCACAGCAAGCATTTAGAGTCAAAATATTGTAATAGCAAATTCTGATATCCAGAACTTCATGGGCTATGATGCATTCTTTTTTTTTTTTAATTAAAGCCCAATTGTATTATATATAGCAAACTTGATTGTATTAAAATACTTAATTAATTTAGATAAAACCCCATTCATTTAAATGCCGAGAAAATACACATGCATTATCTCCAAAACAAGATTTGTTTCCAAAGACTTGTAGGTTTTAAAAAAATGTGGTTGTATTTCGCACCCTCTAAAGCACAGGTGTCAAACAGGCGGCCCGCGGGCCAGATCAGGCCCGCTAAGGGATTGAATCCGGCCCGCGAGACAACACTCAGAGAAGCGCAAGAGAAAAACGAGCTGCAGGTTGGAATAGGTCAACTTGATGTTGCCAAAGCCAGGTGCCTCTCACAAAGACACTGTACTTGTATTTATTTCTCTCTCTCTCTCGCCCTCTCTCTCTTTCTTTTCCACCCCTTTTCTCACACTCTGTCTCTTTCACTCTCTGCATCTCTCTTTTTCTGTTCCTTTATTGCTCTTTGTCTCTTTCTCTCTCTGTGCCTTTTAACCTCTTTTGCTCTAACTTCCTTTTTTCCTTTTCTCTCTTTTCTCTTTCTCTCTTCCTACGCTTTCTTTTCTCTCATTTTCTCTCCTTTTGTCTTTCTATTTCTCTTTGGATTTCTTTCTTCCTCTCCCTTTATTTACCCCTCTCTCACGACCTCTCTTTTTATCTCTTTTGTTTCTCACACTCTCTCCCCCTCTCTTTTTCTTTCTTTGTCCTGCCCTCTCTCCCTTTTCCTCCCTATTCATCTTAATTCTTTATCTCTTTTTCTTTCTCTTTAATCTACTAGTCCGGCCCCCGACAGAATGTTTGTTCTATCGTGTGGCCCCCGAGTAAAATGAGTTTGACACCCCTGCTCTAAAGCTCTTGCTACTACAGTAGCCCAAACGAGAATTTTGACATCATTAAGGCATCTTCTACTCTTTTGCCGCACTGTTTCCTTTCCTAGCCACTCATGTTAGCCAATAGGCTAGCCTCTAAAGTTGGCCACTTAACCAGGTCTTACCAACTCCAGCTATTTGCTCTTCTCAACCACCCCGGGTGGATCCAGCTTGCTCATTATCTTGCTGTTGCTCGCGCATATTAACAGCATCTCTCAAGCCCTGTCTCTGACTGAAATTAATCCTTGCTCACGCAAAAAAGATGGAAGCAGTCTTCTAAATTTTGCCAAGTATTATCCTTCGAGCTTTCGTAGTCTGTCTTCTTCGAATGCAAATCCTTCAGCTTCATTCTAAGCTACAATGACCTCTAGTGGTGAATTATTACACTTTGCTATTTTAATAAAACAATGCATTATACATTTATTTTACATATCTATACCTAAATTGAATTTTATGTGGATAAACTGCTATTGTCCTTAGAAAAATGATACTTTTTAAAGTTTTTTTTGTAAATGAAACACTTATTTGTACATTTTATATTTACACATTAACCTCATGGTCTGTGTTTTGGTATTGTCTGTTTTTGGATCTTTGTTGAACTTTTGTATGTTTTCTTGAAAAAATTGTTGTTTTCGATAATACCTTTTTAAGAAATGAAGAACAATTGAGTTGATTGGAATTAAAATGGTGACCTGTTTCCACTCTATTTTGAACTTGGTAAACACGTTACAGCATTGCGGAATGTTTGATTTGTTTATTATAATCATTTTTAGTCGGATTGTATTTTTCCTATATTATTATCCATGTTCAAGTTTAATTTAACTTAAACTCAAATGTTTTAAACTCAATGTTTTAACTTTTAGATAAAAGAGAAAAAAAATATGGTGGCATTTTATACACTGTTGAGTGAAGCCTGCACCAGTACATGTTATAGACATTAAATATGATAAAATGAACAGATATAACTATTTCCATAAGAAATATACATTATATTTTGTATTTTTTTTGAACATTCATTTTTCTTACACAAATTGCGTAATAAAATTCCTATTCAAACTTCCCTTAGCAGATACCTCTCCTCAATAAACTATTGAAATTATGTTTATGGTGATCGATATGGAATTGCCATTGAACTTCGATAATGATTGATGGCCCATAGATCAACAGTACAGTACTTGTATTTCATTTACGACAAACTCAAAATGGAAATACAACTCTGCATTCTTGGAAAGTGCTTTTGCTTGGTGGTTCATTCATTATCTTGGAATAAACAGTGTGGTCCTGCTTGTAAATCACCCTAAGAGCTTTTTTTGTCTAATGTTTTCCCCTGAAAGCACGTTTATAGGCTTTGCCGTTACGTTCTTTGTAATAATTCATGTGCTACATTATCAGCAGGTTGTCAGAAGACTCATGGGGGCAGTTTTTGTGGTGGGCTTGAGTATCATTGCACTGAGTGTATTTTTATGATCAGTTTGCACCTGGAACACTTTTCTAGAAAATAAACGTTTAGTAAAGACTTTTTGATGTGCTTGTTACTTGCGTAGATAGGAAGGCGACAGCTAACCGAGTAGGACGCAGTCATGAATAGGCAACCCGATACACATCACGTCTGGACCACACCTGCTTGGATCAAGTGTTGGATCACATTCTTAATGACACTTCTTGCCGGTTCTTCCAAATACTGCAAATCTTCCGCAGTGTGCTAACAAGTTCACAGCAAATTACTAACTGTATAAAAAAACTCATCTCATCTCATCTCATCAGCCGTACCGCTTATCCTCCTCAGGGTCGCGGGGGGGCTGGAGCCCATCCCAGCCATCTCCGGGCAGTGGGCAGGGGACACCCTGAACTGGTTGCCAGCCAATCGCAGGGCACACAGGGACAGACAACTCATTCACTCATTCACACCTAGGGACAATTTGGACCGGTCAATTCACCTGAAATGCATGTTTTTGGAACGTGGGAGGAAACCGGAGTGCCCGGAGGAAACCCACGCAAGCACGGGGAGAACATACAAACTCCGCACAGAAAGTCTGGAGCTGGATTTGAACCCACGACAGGTTCCCATGACATGAACTGTGCCGCACAAGCGCTAACCACTGCGCCGCCGTGCTGCCGTATAAAAAAACTATGAAATTGAATAAACAACCAATACAGAAATGCTCGTTTTTGTATTGACATTGATTGTTCCTTGGTTATTTATGGTAGTGTTTCTTAACTGGTCGAACTTAAGGACCCAACATTCGACCCAAATGACAAGTTGCAACACAAATCAAGAACATATTTCCACTTCTCAAAGTTATCGAATTAAAGGATTGTGCAGTTAACACCAGACATAGTAGAACGTGTTCACCTTTTTTTTAATGAACTGACGAACGAAGCAAAAACAACTTCAAGTACCGCGTACAGCCACATACTAAAATACATTTCTACCCCGGTTTTTAATAAAAATGTGTACCATAACATCAATAATTATTTAATTGTGTAGATAATATAGATGAACAGTCTGCTAAAATGCTAAAAATATAATATTTTCAAATTGTTTACTGTACCTTCCAGCAGTGCTTCAATAGAAGACACTTGTTACTCTATTCTCTTATTTTGCAATTGTTTCCTTCTTTTATTAGATTGCTGTTGTCACTGTTTTACACCTTTCTTCCCTTTATCACTAACGTTCTTCGATCCCATTACGGGAAGAAAAAGGAAATGAAACAAGCAAAATCCCAATAATGAGATGTGGTCCCTCTCAAATACTATTAGGATGGCATCGATTGACTGGACATGGAGAAGAGATCAAGCTTGGCATTATGACCATAATCTGTTAAAGAGTGTAATTGATCCTCCATTATTTTGCCATATATTTTATAGATCTATATTTGCCATAGATTATATAAAGGTCATATAGATTGGTTGGTAGGCAGTTCAGGGTGCCCACTGCCCAAAGATGCCTGGGATGGGCTACAGTACTCCCGTGACCTTAGCGAGAATAAGTGGGGTAGAAAATGGATGGATTATTTTGTCAAGGCAAAGGCCCACACCCACTAAAAACGGGTCTACGACCCATTTTTGGTTTCCGACCCACCAGTTGAGAAACACTGATTTATGGTGTTTTGGTGCCATCTTCGGGACACCTGCAGTGACTGCAGGTCTAATGTGTGGTTTCTTTTAACTCTAAGAATGACTCTACGAAAAAATATACAAAATCTAAAAATTCTCTCCATCCATTCTGAAATAAAATATTAAATGTTTGGCGGCTCAAATTCTTGTACATTTAAGACAATAGTATGTTTCCACGATACCCGCATTAGTAGTTAAGGTCTATGACACTTGCATTGGCTGATGATAAATTATTTTGCAGTAACTGCAAAAATAATTATATTACCTACAGCGAAGCTAGTTGCCACAGTGATACTATATGCTAACAGTGCGAGTGGCTACATTAATGAGAATTTGTGCTGGATCTGGCCATGGATTGCTGGAACAGAATAGTTTAGGCTCCAGAGATGAAGACTTTTTCATTTTAATGTAAATCTCCTTTAAGATCTGTTATCATCATATTGCCCAGCTTTATATCATATTTACAGGAATTCCTTGCTATTTTGACTTTCGCATCCTCTGTGCGTCACTGATTTTATTTCTCTTAATAGGTTGTCTGGATAAAACTTTGCAGGGTTATGGCGTCATTTTACAAGTGCCTTTATACTCAAACCAATCGCAAAACTGCCTACTGTTTCCTGGGCTATGATCTGAGCCATGTCATTCCACAAATAGACGTTGTTTCTGCCAGTAACTTTGACACTTAGTAAAGAATGATTTAGTCTGTCACTCACCAAAATCAACTAAATACCATACTTGCTTGCCCTCGCTTCCAAACTCTCGCTCCAATTCTGCCTCACGTGTGTTTCCAAGGTGTGCTCTTATATGGTTTACCGGATACATAGACTTACACAGTATATAGATGGATACAACTGGAATTTTTCACTTTGTGGGCAGAAAGTAAAACTGATCAGGAGAAATCAATCAATGATTCGTCCCTACTACAAGTCCATAGTGTTTTGCGGCATCAAAATATCCTCGGTGAGGTAAACTAAACCTTTTCTAGTATTGCGCACAAATAAAGTATTGTTGGCATAGCCAAAAGGTCATGCTAACTTTAATGTGTTTTTTTGCAAACAAATTGTCTTCAATCCCGGTTTAGTAGCATCTTAAATGTTTTGTTTGTAGTACTGAAATGATATAATTCAGGCTTTTCTCTCTTAGTCAAGCCAGAAATAGTCGGTCAGTTCCTGTCCTTTTTACAGTTTAGTCTACCTTTGGGGCCCTTCCCTTTTATACGGCCCACATGCGTCTCATTAGGCGGCCTAATGGCAGCGTGACGTGACTGACGTCATGATTGCAAGAATATGGCAACGCTTTGAAAAGTCAATGCCGAGATTCAAAACGTGAGACGTCTGGATTTAAAACAGGAAAGTTGAGTGCAGCAGTCATGTGGAAATTGTTTTTAAATCATGTAATGCTTAAGAATGAGGGAGCTCTTTGTGTCAAAAATGTTCCTTTGTCCTAAAGTGCAAACATCACCTGATTGGTACAAATTGCATTTAAACACCTAGCTGTTGGCCAACACAACAGGCAGGAATTTTGGGGGGTTTCGGGATGAACATGGTTTTCTATGAAAGCCTCTTGTTTTGCTAAGTTGTAAGCATTCAAATTCCAGACATAATTAAGCATGGACATCAAAAAGTGTTATTTTTTGGGGGGACCAATTTGATTAAGTTCTTTTCATGTTTTGCTTTTGCTTGGGTAGAAGAGTTGACGATTTCGTATGGTGCACTTGAACGTACAACATTGCATCGGTACCAATGTACTGACCTCACTTCATCATTTTTGTGTAACAAACTATGAAAATTGCCAAGTTTAATAATTTTTAAAGTAATTTTGCAGGGTTGGTGGTATATTTTCCCTAGAATTAAGTTCAAAGTGGGATTGAATTCTTCTTTCGAAGCCAGAATTTACAAAACAGTAAAATACAGTTGAAACCTTTTATTAATGTAGATTTTTATACTTCACCCTATCTTGCTAATTTTAATTTAAATTCACAATGTTTTTCATGATTTTTTTGAAACTTTTTTTTTTTTTTTAAATAACAGGCTTACCCCCCTTTTTACATTTTATTTGAAAAAAATTAACTAGTGATGAAGGCTAACTTTTTTTCTACTGATACTGATAAGTGATAAAATCCTGTGATTCCATATCTTTTTTTAACTGCATGCTATATTTACGTAAAAAATAGAAACATGAATTACTTTTTTGCGTATTTAATTTTGTTTACAATAATCATAAGATTTTAAAGCTTCAGTAAAGTTGGCTCCAAAAAGTAGTGTTGGAGACAGCGCATCAATCAATTAATCAGCCAATTCTCATTTTGTCAAAAATACTTATAATGATTGACTCAAAAAATTGTTTTTAGCATCATAATACTCACATATTAAGATCACAAGGTTCAAATGATTATTGGTATGTTCATTATATAAAAATATTCAAGTGCTCTAATATTTATGTCACACACGTCTCGGCTTAGAAAAAAATATATATAAATGTATACAGTGCATACATACTCAATGTTATTTAGTCACATTATTTTTTATGTAAATATTAGTATAATAAGTAAAAATAAATATAAAAATGTAACCCTTGGTCTATAATAGCAGCGCATGAGAAGCAAATATCTGGCAGCGATGATTAGCCAAACATTGTACAATAAACTTTGTGTTTGTCTAGCATAGGAAAATAACACATCATGGAATGATTAAGTCACTTATTTGCATTTGTCATTCTTGAATGAATGAAACCTGATTTTGACCATGATAAAAAACAAAAACAAAACGACAGGTCAAAAAACCAAAACAATGTTAACGTCACATGTCTGAAAAGGAATAGGAAGAATCATGTGCCTATCTATTCCCACCCCTCCGGCTTCCTTAATATTTGTCTCTAACAGCTAGATCTCCTGTGTACTTACATGTAACAAACCTCTAGTGAATATACATATTTTCATAGGTTCACTTTTTATCTTTATAATCACCATGATTTTTTTCCGTCATCATTGCTGTCCCCATACATTTTCAGCATTCTATATAATAGTTTCTTTTATAATAACCATAATTCTCATGGTGCTTATGGTGATAAGTGACTGTTTTGTGGTGTGTCTTAAACAGCCAAGCCGGTAATTACAAACAAATGACATTTTTTTTAATGATAATAATAATAGTAAAATATCTGGCATTAATAAGTATGAATTCAATTAATGAAGCAAACAAATCTGTAATAAACAACACAAAACTCACTGTACTAACAAGCTTAGAAGTCCGTATAATCAAAGGAGCGCTGCATGCAACCTTAGGGATGGCTGAGCTTTCCGGTGCCTTGTGCACATTGCAAATTTGTAGAGAGTCAACCTGACTAATTTGTGCTACCATCTATAGTTAGAATTTTTCCAACAATTTGTCTTCAAGTAATTATCAGGTGTTTTATCGGTCTGATATCGATTGTGCACCCTTAAAATTATTGTTTACAACCCTATGTCAGCTCAAGAGTTTTGGTATTGGCCCATACCATAAGTGGATTCTTAGGCAGGCGTGAGTTCAGGACGCCATTGTGTTGTTATTACAGGGCTTAATTTCTCCCATAAGGCCAATGGGCAGCACCCTCTGAGCCACGCCTTAGTTTTATCTACTAACCAGCGTATGACAGCCTGGCATCCATCATAGCCGCCCTTCTATTTTGCTCTATTCTGTGCTAGTGCTGGGGGGGGGGGCGTCCTCGCGCAGGGCGGTTAGAGGTCACGTCACCTCGGCAACTGTCAACCTCCGACCGCCTCCGCCCCTCCCCTTTCATCGCCATGGCAACAGTGAGGCCAGGTTACCACGGGGACGGGCAATGGCACTGAGGGAATGCGAGACGGTGTGCGGAAAGGAAGCAGGAGAGGCCGAACGAGTTTTTTGTGTGAAAACGGTGTAATCCAAAATGGATACTTTTGTTTCGGTGCTAACGCCGGCGTCACGAGATCACCGAGCGCCGCCAGGAGCGTTTTGGCACTCGCACGTTGCCCAAACAGAAAGTTTTAGTGGGTTAATGTGCCACAACGCTCACTTTGATTCCCACGCAGGGGGTGATGAGAGACACGGCTTTACTTAATTTTTCCCCTTCTCGTGCCATAGTTTCCAAAGCGAAATTTTCACCAATATTTGCAAAAAAGGATACTGAAGCACTCAAAAATTCAGACGTTCAAAATAAACCAAAACTGGGTCATACACTAACCTACTGCTATTGTCAAATTAAGGATTTCTTAATTTAAAAAAAAAAAAAAAATTTTTGTGGTGACTATACTCATAACAAAAATAAAAATGTTTTATCCAATTAGTGTATCTTTAACCGAATTTTATTGAGATTTTCCCAACTGTCTCCTCAGTGATTTTTTTTCAGCGATTTCTTTCGTTCTGCTTTATTCCTCGTTTTCTTCATTTCTCCTAGTGGAAATGTTTTCTGACGCGTTACATTATTTCAGTTGCCCAGTTCTCATGAAAAACTGATCTGGGTCTATTGGATTGATGCTAAACCATTTAGTACAGGAATGCAATGATCAACACAACTGTAGTCCGCTCTGAGGTAGGTATACCAGAGTGAAATTGATTTATGGCGGAGGATAGAAACTTATGTGAATTGGCAAATGCGTTCAGATCTTTAGTACCCCAGATAATTTTTCCTTGCTTTAATCGCTTCATTTTTAATCATGGCCAACATCGTTAATTGATTAGTCATCCAACATAGCAAGTGAAGCTCCGGTACCATGGTTATCATGTTTGCTTTGGAATACATAGCGAATAAATACAGCACAAACAATAGATTATCTCAAAGTCGTTACAAAGAACACAAGATTCTTAACTGAATAAAGAGAAGGTCATTGTGATAGGGATATGACAACATATAGTGCCAGATTATGTGTGCATCTGAGTTGTCATGCAAAACACCAGTCCAAGTTATGAGGAAGCTGGTGTAAACATGTGACTCAAATGTACAACTCATTCAACTTTAATTTCTTCAACTGTTAATTTCTTCTTGTCAATTATATTTACAAAAATGTGTTTTGTCTTCCAGATCACAGCCGCCTTGTGCTTTCCCTGCTTCGACTCTCCTACCCACTGTCCACTCCCGCCCCTCTCCTCCTTTTCCTCCTCCAACCCTGCCTCTCTCTCCTCATCTGCAACCTTCTCCCACGGCCGCCCCTTCCTCGGCCTCCAAGATAGATTCCCTCAGGAGCAAGGTTGACCTGCTCAAACTGCCGTTGGCCCTCTCCACCAAGTCATTTGCTGAGCGCAAGAGCCAGCTGGGCGGCTTCGGCAAACCGGGCGACCCGGGCGGAGGAGGAGGTAGCGGGGCTCGCAAAGCCCGCTTGCCGCCCGCCCGAGACATGGACAACGAATCGCAATACTCGGGATACTCATACAAGTCCTCCCACTCCCGAAGCTCTCGCAAGCATAGGTAGGTAGTAAAGCTGTGCATATTTTTCTCCTTTAAATGTATTCTTAAGATTTAACTCATTTTATGGAACAAATATTGAACAAAATGGTTTGTATTCACACAATTGACCCAATCATGGTGTCTGGCAGGGAACGGAGGGACCGACATCGCTCAAAAAGCAGAGATGGGAGCAGTCGAGGTGACAAATCGGTGACCATTCAGACACCTGGAGAGCCGCTGCTTGATGCTGAGTCCACTCGCGGAGATGAGCGGGTCAGAGAACTTTGTGTTTCATGATGGCTGATTAACATTTAGCTTAAAGTGTAAAACCATGGCTTAAAGCATATGTCAAACTCAAGCACATCATTTTTTGCGGCCCGCAAGAGCTTGAAATTTGTCTTCGAATAAATCGGTCAAGGGAGCTTTGACCAAAACCTATATATCCCACACTGCTTGTCAACTACCTTACCTGTAAAGTGACAGCCCAACATAGCTACATAGTAGTGTTTCCAGTCAGTGGAATTCAGATTCAGTGTTGACGAACTTGTGTTAATAACACCCACCGCCTTTATAAACATCAGTATTTCCCGGTTTCTCAAACCGACAGGGTAGTAATAGCAGATTAATTGTGCTAGCTCCATGACAACATTGCCATTTCTGATTGTTAAATATAACAGGTGTTTCCTTTTCATTTACCAGAGCTTTTCTCATGATTAGGAGATATTTTCTAGTAATTAAAAGAACCAACATGAAATTAGGTGCCCTAAATGTTATCCAAACACAATACCTTCTTCATGCAAAACACTAAGCACTGCGACGCTGTGTCCAGTTACAAATATGGTGACAACAAAGCACAGTGGTGTCTTCCTTTAACGCATTTATTTTTCCTTTCCTGGCTTATTCGGCTCCACTCAGCACCTTTCTGTCCTCCATCGTACCTCACTCATATCAAGTCAAGTCATGTTTATTTGTATAGCCCTTAATCACACAGGGTCTCAAAGAGCTGCACAGACCACAGATTATTGTAAACCACAGACTATTATTACACCATCCCCTGATCTAAAACCTACACGAGGGCAAGGAAAAACTCAAAAACCTCAACATGAGGAAAATAAAGATACCTTGAGAAGGGACTTCACATGAGGTAACCCCCCTTCCAGGATGACCAGGCTGCAATGGATGTTGCAATAACAAATAATTTAACAGATATTGTCAACATAAAATATAGGTTATTCATATGCAATAGAATAGAAGTGTGTTTTAAGCTTAGATTTCAACATTTCCACTGAGGTTGCAGATCGAATCTCAGTGGTAAGACCATTCCACGGCACTGGGGCCCAGATGGAGAACGCCCTCGAACCTGCGGAGCTCTTCTTGGATCTTGGGATCAAGAGTAGACCAGCATTCCGGACCGGAACATAGGGGGAAATTAAATCTGAGAGATATGAGGGTCCATGCATGATTTTGTACTCTACCAACAGAACCTTGAAATCACATCTTAAGCTAACAGGGAGCCAACGCAGGTTAGCTAAAATCGGGTTAATGTGATCAAACTTTCTTGTCTTAAATAAAAGCTTCGCTGCAACATTTCATATCGTTTTGTGTAATTTTACCGCTGCAGAAAAAGAAGAGTGGTGGTGGGCCCAAATTTGTGAGGGAAGAATTCCCCCAGATGGTAAAACATACCTCATCTGCTTTGATGTTGGGGTTGCGCTGAATGTGCCCGAATAGCTGACTAGAGAAGGAATGCACGAGTAAGGTTCAATAGTTCACGAGACTGATGCATGTTAAACTGATTTTTCCCATCCAGCCAGCGCAAACAAGACCTTGACATTCGCCAGCGCTTCGGGAAATCTTCAATTATTCCAGCATTGCTGTGATTGTTAATCTTTTGAATATTAGGCTGAAACAAAGGATTATTTTAATTTCTCATTAAACAACCCTCTTTTATTAATAATCAATTATTTGCACGAAGTAAAACATTCTCAAGTTTATGATAGTTTGAAAATGTCTATAAACTGATCTATTTTGACTCGACATATTTAGTCTTCTATCATAGAGGACAGTAGAATGAATTAACTAGAGAAATTATTTCAATTCAGTTTTTAATCATGTGACCAACACCTTTTATGTATTTAAGTCAAGTAATTCAATTTATTTTTTAATTCATTCAAACATTTAGCGCAGTGGTCACCAACCTTTTGAACCTGAGAGCTACTTTTTTTATGACTGATTAATGCAAAAGGATTACAGATTCTTATGTATAGCTACAATAGGAAATCATGTTATTACAATGTTCTATTTATAGCAGGTCGTAATTATTTAATTTAATAAATGCGGGGTCAATGATTTATCATGCCAGTTGGAATCAAATTCCCTAGAAAAATACAAGGACTCATCACTTGGTGAGCCATTTTCAGAACTTATTTGCGAGGTACTCAAGTGTGCACTGCATTGATCACCCCTCGGATAGATGTTTCACTTAATGTCTTCACACTAAACCACGCATGTCTGGTTGGTGCACAATAGCTTTAAATAGCCACATTGGTGATGAAACATCTGAAGTATTATATATTAAAACACGAAAACCTTTCCAACATAGACTTTCATATATTTTACACCTCTTAACTGAAGGTGCAGTTTTTTTTATATTATTAATTGACAACGTAATGTTTCAAATGGTTACCAGTTCCCATTTTTCATGTCGGTTACACCAAAATCCAACTCACGATTATTTTCATCTCCTCCGCCAGGATGACAACTGGGGCGAGACCACCACAGTGGTGACGGGTACCTCAGAACATAGCATCTCCAACGAGGACCTGACCCGGGTAACCAAAGACCTGGAGGAGTCGACGCCTCTTGAATGCAAGCGTTTCCTTGGCCCGGCGTTAGGGGGCTGTCTGAGCTTCTTCGCACTGGTGACGCCGCTGGCCTTCCTGGTGCTGCCGCAAGCGTTGTGGCGCGACGCTTTGGATCCGTGCGGCACGCCTTGCGAAGGCCTTTACGTCTCGCTGGCATTCAAGTTGCTGGTGCTGCTCATCTCCTCCTGGGCGCTCTTCCTGCGGCCGCCACGTGCCACACTGCCACGCTTCTTCGTCTTCCGCTGCCTGCTCATGGTGCTGGTCTTCCTCTTTGTGGCATCCTACTGGCTCTTTTATGGCGTACGCGTACTGGAACCCCGTGAGCGCGACTACCGGGGCATTGTGGAGTACGCTGCCTCGCTGGTGGACGCGCTGCTGTTTATTCAGTACTTGGCGCTGGTGCTGCTGGAAGTGCGCCACTTGCAACCTGCTTTTTGCCTTAAAGTGGTACGCAGTACGGACGGGGCCAGTCGATTCTACAATGTGGGACACCTCAGGTGAGTGCAGCATCTCTTTTTATAACGCCTGTTTATAATATATGTCACATAAAAATGACAATAACATTTTCTTTGCAACCCCAATGTACATTGTTGTTAAAATAAGTTTAACAACTAGGATACAATTAAAATAAAATACATACATACAAAAAGGGAAACAATATGTCCATATATTCTGTGTTGGATTTGTACATTACGGTGTGGCTAAATGTAAAGACTGCATTATAGGTTTTCAAGGACAAAATGAGTAGCACATGAGCCCGCTTGATAATTAGCTTACAAGTCCGTTGTCGAAGTGATTATATGACAATACAAACTTTGGCAGAAATTTAAATAATTAAAATGTTCAATATATTTATTATTTATTCCGAGAAGTCATTGAAACACAACATTTTAGCAACAAAATGTAATTAGAAAATTATTAAAGAAAACTAAGGCCCATGTGTTATTTTTAAGTTTTATAGATCAAATTTAAGACTACAAAAAAGTAAATAAACATGAATAAAAGTCCTGGATGTTCTCTGCAACAAAGTTCAGTTAGGAAACTGGGGAAAAAATATTACGAGTAAAATAATCACAATTTCAAGTGTGATTATCTCGTTCCACTTTTACACAAATGTTCTGATTTTAAATATTGTATTTTTTGTGATATTTCACGAATTTAATAAAATAAAATAGTAAACATTTTAGTTATTTTTCTTTGTATTTGTTTTAATCCTACTACTGTAAGAGGAAGAATATACATAAAATGAGCAAATTAGCTACCATCTCCCATGTTTGCTAAGATTATAAGTGTTGATATTGTATTTTACTATGGAGTTAAGGTACGATATTGTTCCTGCATTAGTTAACCTTTGACATTATTTAAAGGATGATTTCATTTATGTAACTCGCTAAAATCAACCAAGCACCATGCATGTTTGCTTGCGCTCCAAAAGTGTGCTCCACTGAGGTCCCATTTTCATCAGAATAAAAACAAATGAGATTCTCATTGAGCAAGTCAGACAACTACAGTATATATACAGTTTGTGCTAGTAAGTTTGAAACCTAGCCAAAATTAAAAGAAACAATAAAAAACTAAATCATTGTTCATGTGTCTTCTAGCATCCAGCGGGCTGCCGTGTGGGTGTTGGACCACTATTACAGTGACTTCCCTGTTTACAATCCAGCCCTGGTCAACCTGCCAAAATCCATTCTTTCCAAGAAGATGACAGGCTTCAAAGTCTACACGCTGGACGGTAAACATGCCTGCCTGTTGAAAAATTAATGTCCCGCAAAATTCACACTTGGGATTCATAATGCGGGGCTTGACTTTGACACAGAATAAATCATAGATTTTGAAAAGCACAAAGCATGTTTTCAAACATTTTCCACTGTTCCCTCAACATATCACGATTCGACTTTTGCATCCATTCTTTCAATTGGTTCCTTGGATAAATATCTGACTGTAAGGCGTACCCAATACATTTTTAAAGGAATAAACATTTTGTTGAGACAGAAACTACACCTGGCTATAAGCCGTACCTGCTAAGTGGAAACACCTCAACCATCTGCTCTCTGAGTATTCACCCAGATTTAAAGTATTTGTTCCAATTCAGGCCACCGGCTTTTGTTACCCCTGAAAGCTTCTTTTTTTCACTTTTGCCATTGCTTCAGTTCTTCCCCACTGCTGTTTCCACCATTGATTCATTAATGCGAAGTTAACTCGATTGTTTTTAACTTGAAAGCTGTGTCATATGGTTTTCTCTTTGCATTTTCAATGATGAGGGTCCTTTTATGCCAATTTCAATCATGTACAAACCACATTTACATAGGTTAAACTTCTGTTATTAGCAGTTGTGACTGCTGCGCCTTTTTAAACACTGCCTGTTTTATTCTTACCTTTTCTGCTCAAGCCCCCCTGCCGGCCGTTAAGAAAAATGCATATATTAGCCGCATCCCTGCAAACGCCGCAAGGTTGAAATTGTTTGGCAAAAGTTGTGACTTCTAGTCTGGAAAATACACTACTTGAAGTTATAGGCGGCACTTTACATTCTCCAGTAGACTGAAACTTATTGAAGAAATGCCTTTGCTTTACTGAGCACAGATAGGAGCAATCAGGGTGAACTGTTTACATAATTAGTGACAAATGAATAACCCCTTGTAACGTATATGCCGTTGGCCAGCAATCCTATCAGGGTGGGCAATCACGAGCGACGTCATTATGAAAATAGACGTTATTTCCGCATTTAACTTTTGACATTTATGAAAGATTATTTTCATTCATGTCACCAAAATCAATTAAGTACTGTGCTTGTTTGCTCTTGGTTAAAAGTGGGCTCCATTGCAGTCCTTTTATAAGGTGTGCTCATACATTGATTGCCGGAAGCATAGACTTACACTATATAGTCAAGTTCTAGTCATCTTTATTTGTATAGCCCTTAATGACAAAGAGTCTCAAAGGGCTGCACAGACCACAGATTTTTGCAAACTACAGACTATTATTACACCATCCCCTGATGTGAAACCTACATAAGGGCAAGGAAAACTCAAAAACCTCAACATGAGGGAAATGAAGATTTGCCACGCATGTGTCCAGAAAAGAAAGCAAAATAGACAAGAGAACGGTAATAAATAGAAAATTAGCTGAAGAGCTGTGAGCCGCTGCGTCCATGCGTGCCGCCATATAAGGAGGGTTCCGGGAGGAGTATTTGAATGTTGCACTTGTCGATATCTACATATATAATTTTATATATATATGTATATAAAAGTTCCTACTTGGCATAATTTAACTTTATACAAGGTTGTTGATTATTAAAAGGATTAGATGCAAAAATGTATTTTACTTTTAGCCCTGAAAGACCCAGATCGTGGAAAAACTAAAGGCATTTTAACCACTAATATGGTGTTTAAGAGGGCCTTTTTGTACATACATTCAGGGTCCTACTTGCCCTTTTCATGGCCAAATTCAAGCACTTTTTAAGGACTTTCGAAGCCAATTTTCCAGTACCATTAAAAGAAAAAATCTGGTTCTTAAAGTGTATTTAGCAGAGCCACAGATATACCTGCATTTACATGTGCCATTTTTATCTTGCGTGTGCATTTATCAAGACATGATTTTTTTTTAGATTTTGAGTTCTGTAAAATTGGACTATAAGGAGCACCTGAATATGTGCTGCATCCAGTAAATTTTAAAAGAAAATAAGATTCTGTACATAGATAGGCCGTACCTGCGTACAAGCCACATGTGCTCACATTGAAACATGAGATATTTACAAAGAAAGACGTTTCACAGAGTTTTAATAATATACGGTAACTGAACCCTTTAACGTTCCGGTGGGCCGCCTTACTTTTGATAAACAAACATGTGACTGTGTGATGTCACCAGTCACGGAAAAACGTCATGCCGCATATCATTGGAAAGCTTCAACTCTTGGGATTCAAGCTATTTCAAAATATACTCATCAGAGAAACCTCACGATCAGTCTGAAAGAAGATACCCAAAAACTATAAAGCCGGCGAAACTCACCATTACGTCCCCTGGCCATATATTAGCCTCATCATTGCATAAGCCGCAGGGTTGAAAGCTTGGGAAAAAAAGTTGTTGTCCAAATTTTACGGTAATGTTCCTCAGCCAAAAAAGTTCTGCACCCGTGGGCCGGGCTTTTACACAAATTTCTCACCTAGAAACATTGTGAGTCTGAACA
Organism: Urocampus carinirostris; assembly: GCF_059441175.1. Classification (NCBI taxonomy): domain Eukaryota; kingdom Metazoa; phylum Chordata; class Actinopteri; order Syngnathiformes; family Syngnathidae; genus Urocampus; species Urocampus carinirostris. The sequence goes on along the minus strand of NC_142349.1, from coordinate 58,543,904 downwards.
ATGTCTCCCAATAACGATGTTAATGTGAAGGGAGTCAACAACGACAAAAAACTTTCTACTACCTCTTGTGAAAAAAAATATTTTTACAATGATGCGTCTTACAGGGTTAACAGGTTTAATTGGACAATTTTCAATTAAATGACTAAATGGTTAATGAAAAATCTTCCATTTATCTGCCATTTGTCTAATAAGTATTGCTCCTCTAAATTAGTCCTGTTTCGCTCCACAGAAAGCCCCGCCAACAATTCGACAGGCCAGTCCCGCGCCATGATCGCCGCCGCGGCCAGAAGGCGGGACAACTCCCACAACGAATTTTACTACGAGGAGGCTGAAATGGACCGCAGGATCCGCAAGCGCAAGGCCAGGTTGGGAGAACGAAGCCCATCATCATAATGAATGGCTTGGGCAGACGTTGTCTTATGTAGCACCTAAATATGTATCAGGCTGGTGGTGGCGGTAGAGGAAGCCTTCACGCACATCAAGCGCCTCCACGATGACGAGGCGGCGTCCAGCTCATCACCCAAGCATCCGCGAGAGGTGATGGATCCCCGAGAAGCGGCGCAGGCCATCTTCGCCCCAATGGCGAGGGCCATGCAGAAATACCTGAGGACCACACGGCAGCAGGCCTTCCACAGCATGGAGAGCATCCTCACACACCTGCAGTTCTGTATCACGCACAACATGACACCCAAGGTAACAAAAACATATTAAAGCTGCCTTTAAGTAAGAGGTGTATGTACTTCACAATTCATTATCCCTGATCACACATTGTGGCGCATGGTGATCTGCAAAGCACACTTTTTGGGGCTTCACAGCCTATATTTGACCTCCACCTAAAATGAACTCCACTTGTTTGGTTGTGATCCATTATCTACAATCCCATATTGCTGTTTAGCAATGCCTAAACTGAGATCCGTGGTTAAGTCCATTATCCCTATCCGACTATTGATGAAAGCAGGTGCGCTTTTTTCCTTTAATCGGGTTGCTGAAGCACACCATTGTGGTCTGCCTACAAGGATATGCACTGTTTTGGCTGTAATCCATTATCCTTGGTTGACTATTGCAGTGAGCAAGGGCTGGCAGAGCAAATGTTTAAAAAGTCTATTCGGTTTAGACATTTGCATATTTATTTATACAAAACGTTTTAAAAATTGTATTATTATTGCATTTACCTTAGATTATCCAGAAGATCCCAAGCTCGACTTTATAAAATGAGAATCAGTCGTATAATATTGAAGGAACTGCATTTGTGGTTCATTGATTTTACGATGGCTTTCTTATTCTGCCAAAAACAAGCAAAAATTAGTTGGTAAACATACAACTAAATTTATTTAAACTGAAGTCAATCTTCAAACATTTCAACAAGATTAGAATAGGAATGAGCGGATATCTGGCATGGTGGATTTATTGTAAAAAATGGAACTACCTTGGAAAAAAATGCTTAAAGCGTTTGACCGCAGCACCAAAATTGGCAGTTTTTTTCTGTTTTGTAGCCGTACTTTGAGAGACGTGTAGTAGTCAAGGGCATCACCCTACAACTATTATCAAATGTATCATTTTTATAATCATAAACCTTAAAATGTTTTCCCCTGTTATTTTGGACCGGAGGTTGTGCAATATTTTGACGAAGACGAATTCTAATTTCCAACCTTATGCAGGCCTTCCTGGAACGTTACCTGACCCCAGGCCCCACCATGCAGTACCAGCAGAACAACGACCGGGGGCGCCAGTGGACCTTAGTGAGCGAGGAGCCCGTGACGGCGGCTTTACGCCAAGGCCTGGTCTTCTCCGTGCGCCGACTGGACTTCTCCCTGGTGGTCACCGTGACGCCGCTCCCCTTCATGCGCATCGGCGAGGAATTTGTTGACCCCAAAAGTCACAAGTTCGTTATGAGGCTACAGTCCGAGACCTCCGTGTGAGAAAAAAAACTCAAATGGGCTCCAGATGCCTTTGACTTCAAGTGGCATCGTAAGCAAGGAAAATGGTGTTTTTAAAGGCGCCTTTTATTGTTTATTGTGACCACTGAACTTTTTCGTTACCACGACGACGACGTCACCTCAAAAACTGTGATCGCAGCGCCACTGCCCCCGCGGATGCTCCTTTACTGTTTTTGTACAACTTTTTATTGTTTTTCTATGAAACTAATCGAGAACCATGGTGGTTCAATGAAGTGGTTTTCGAAAATGTTGTCGGAATTAGACAGCAACATAACCAAACAAAATAATATTGTTAAAAACATTTTTTTTTTACTATATTTGGAACATTAAAATAAAAACAACATGGCATATACTATTAGGCTGACATTAAAACTACTTTTCTTTTTCTTTTAATGAAAGTTTAAGAGAATTAACTTGCATTTTTGGGTGTGAAGTCTTTAAAATTATATTTTAATATTTTTCAAATGTAACATTTGTAATGTAATTTAAAAAAAAATTGCGTTCTTTTTTTCATTTTAAAAGCGGAAGTCAACCCAAATATTCCCAACAATAATATGGGTCAAAACCCGGCCATCCACTCTGTTACAAGTCACCATGTTACTACATATACTGGATAACCGCTTTGCTAGCTAGCCGTTTGTTGCTTCTTAGGCTCAACTCTCACTGGCCCAACCCTGTGCTTGTTGAACGTCCGCTAGCACTCGTTTGGGAGGGAATTATTTTTCCTTCAGCATATCCTAGCCTGCCTTACTGTTTTAAATGGCGGAATAAGAACGGTTCATACAGGTGCTTGAAATACTAGAAAATGCTTAAATATCAGGATTTTTCTTCTGACACTCCACACACAATCCAGTGTTTTGTTCAAGGCACTGTGTCCAATCTTGTCAATACAGTCTCCAGACTTCTGTTTTTCCCATCTACCCTTGCCGTCCAAACATTTCTTTGAATTTCATACAGGTGTCCAGGCTGTGGCGATTGGGAATTTCTGGAGACGATTAATTGTCACACAAATAATCAGATTTCCAATTTTTTTCCTCTATTATACGTGACTATTATAATATAGGCTTGATATTACATATAGTGTACACCTTGTTAAAGAAGAGCAATTTAATGGTCAAGAAATAATGAAATTATTGTTAAATTAACATTCGGTTCATTTGACAATGTCCTGTTTGTGTCCCGTGAATCGTGTGTAAACTTCACGTCCATCCAGTTGACAAGCTGCAACCTGTGGATTGATTGCCTTTCTTCCTTAGCTGACTAGGCGAATTGTACCAGCTGCCTGGAATCAATGCTGCTTGAGATAGGTTGTAATGGCTCCTTTCACTGTCACCATCTTGAGAAAAAGTTTGCAGACCACTTCTGTATTTTGGGGCTAATGTTGTTGTTCAGTATATACAGAAAATGTGTCCAAAATACTGAAGTGGTGCATGGATTGTTAACTAAAAATTGAACTGACATGTCAACCGCACACAAAGTGTTGGTGTTGTCCGCTTCTACGTGTTCCTCGTTGCATGTTGCCATTTATTCATTTCAGTCAAGTGTGAGTCACATAGAGGGGTGGAGAGAAAAAAAAGTAACTGCAAATGTGAAAAATATTCTCAAGTATAACATATTTGTATTTGTGACAGCCGAACAGATGTCACTCTCTGCTCTCTCCGCTGTACATGTGCTGTAATTTCTGATGAATCCTCCCTCTATACATTTAGATTCTGCTCTGCTAATGCTTACCCGCATTTCTACCCTCCTGAATTTGCGTTTTCATTATAATAGCGCCCCCATTTTTTGGGTGTTTAGGTGGTGTAATTACAGGTCAAATTATTGGCAAAGATTATATGACAATTGTTATCGATATTGTCTTCTTGCCCAGGCCAAATGTTGTAATTGGTGTTACTCCACTAACAACAATACAACATAATATTGTTTGGGAATTTTTAGTTTGACTTCCGCTTTAAAATATGCAACCTGACTCTTATTCAAAATCAGATTTTATGGAAAAATGCTTAACCCATCGTCTTGAAAATTAGACTTTTTATTTCGTTTTTAACCTGAATCTCCTTATCAAAATTGTTATTTTCCTCAGATCCTCCTCGGTACTCTCTTCAGAATGTAGCAACTTGTGCTTTCACGTCACACTTTTCCCAAATATGGAGAATTTTTTCATCATGTTTGCGGTTAGCATAGATCAGGGGTCACCAACTTTTTTGGCACTGATTAGCATTAAGGGCAGTTTTTAAAATCATGTTTTTACTATGCAGTTACTATGTTATTTCAAGGTTTCAAACGGTCTCAGTTAACCGTTGGGGGCGGCAGTGTCTCAGGAGGTAGAGTGCTCGTCTTGGGATCAAGATATCACAGTTGGAATCCCGGCTCCTCCGTGTTACATGTCGAAGTGTCCTTGGGTAAGACACTGAACCCCTAATACCCCCAATAAGCAGGTTAGCGCCTCACATGGCTGCACGGCCGCTATTAGGAAATGTGATGCACAATGTAAAGCGCTTTGGGAAGTCTTGACTTAAAAAGCGCTATATAAATGCAGATCATTTCATTTAACCATTAAACCATGACAATGATTCCTCATGCCAGTTATAGATCAAATTTCTGAGAAAATCACAATAACCCATGACTGGTAAAAACTTTTCAGAATCATCCCACGTGCTACTTACCTAGAGCCCACGAGCACCACGTTGGTGACCCCTGGCATAGATGTTTCACTTTAACACTTAATATCTCTTCACACTAAACCACAACTGTCAACTTGGTGCACAGTAGCTTTAACAACATTTTCTAAGTGTGTTTGTTTTGGTGACTGACGCGCTCACGCTAAGCTAATTTATTGTCTCTACATGCAAGTTTTTTCGTGTGTGTCTGTTTTAAGAGACTGCATATCATTAAACGAGATGCCTTAAGTGGTCCGATGTTGCGCATTTCCAACATCCGAACGGAGCGAAATCCTCGCCAGGGCTCTGAAACATTTTTTTAAATGTCATTTAAAGGGTCCTGAAATTGTGATGCAATTTTATCTTGAATGTTTTTTTAAGAGTGGCCTGTAAAAAAAAAATCAAAAATGAATGATAACGTAGATTTTTTGTTCTTTTATCTTTGTATCTGCATTTTTGTTTTTAACTCTTGTTAGCATTGTATAGCTTGTTTTTAGTATTTTTCCAGCATTAAACTCCTATTCTGTACAAAATGTTAACCTTGAAGGCTTTATTGCACATATTGCTGTTAAATAGAAAAAAAGGTATATTCTCAAAGAATTCCTTTTTTTTTCCCCTGAGAAAAAAAATTGTCAGAATAACTTTTTTTTACATTTATACGTAAAATCGCAATACATATATTTTGACAGTTTGGTCGCTTTTGTTTAAAAGAATGGGTGTTAATCGAAGCAAATGATCATCTTAAAGGGACAGTTAGTTTTTCTTTTATTAATGGTAATCCTGTTTATCAAAACCCCATCATCTATTTAAATAATCTGCCCATATATTGTGCAAGCTTTATTAGGGCGTATAGCTGTTTGAATTTTTTAAATTTTATTATTTTTTAATTAAAGTATGTTCTCATTTACCGGTAATTATGTTTTCTTTCTTCTTTTCGAATTTTTTTAGGAAAAACATATTTTTTTCTCAAAGCTACATTGTGTAATATATTACACCTTGATAGCTCTATATTGTCTAATGCGGAAATAAACCTTCCCCAAATGAGCATAGCATAGCAGCAAGATGCTAGCCAAACTTGGCGGCGTCTACTAGGTATGAACTCCCAATGTAAAAGAAATCCAAATTTCTCCACCCATGAAAAAATAACATTGGTATGGTAAATCATGTATTTTTGCTTATTCAAATCAATGTTTTTTTTACTAAACCATTTTTGTACCACTAGGGGGCACTAAATATTGCACACTGTCCATTTAAATAAAAGTTTCAATCGTAAAATCAGACCTACCAAAAGTTCTTTGAAACAAAAAAAATCTTCAGAGCAGGTGTGTGGCTTTCTTTATAAAATCATGATCTGTACATATTTGTAACCAATTTCATTGCATTTATGAAAAAAAAGATCAAATCAATGTATTAAAGGGACAGTATGTAAATACTGTATATATTTTTTAACTTACTAACTTAGTTCCTTCAGTTTTTCATTAGTTACCATTATATAATATGACTTTTTATCCAATTAATTTCAAAATGAAGTTGTTTTGCTGCTATACAAATAAACGTGACTTGACTTTAAGGAAATATATTTGGATCTATAAAATCACGTTCAATATTTTTTTATGTTGCATTAGTTTAAAGAAATGTGTTTTTACAAAGTTAACCAAAGCAACTTGGTATATCAAAGTTGAGCGTGTGTGAAAAGAAATCTGTTGATTTTGAAACCCCAGTTTCCATTTGAACAATTAGTACAATATGTTATATCGCATGATTGGGGATTTTAATATAATTAAAGCTTTAGTGCTTATCAATTGTTACCGTTTTTGTTTCTCTTATAAAAAGCATTTTTCGGTTATTAATACTCAAAGGATACTCAGTCTTGGCAAATGTTTTAATTGTAGTCTCTCTCGGTCACTGTACAGCATTCCTTTAAGAATTGATTAGTTAGCCACTAACAATTTACACACTCTCCCTTTAACATGAACTTTTCCTTGATTTTGTTTTCAGTATTGCTGAAAAGATTACATTTTAACCATTTTCACCTTTTATTTTACAAAAATAGGAATCTGACTGGAATAATAGATGGTAAATGACTCAGTTGAGTCTACCTATTACCACCTCTACTCCGTCTTTCCAGAATAACCCGACCTTTAGTGGTTGTTGTTGCTTTTCGGGCTAACTATGATCTAACTCGCCCTGCAAGCAGACTCACTTTAGAAGTATTTTTGGCCTCTTAGTTTCAAAATTCATCAATTGAAAGCGTGTATATCAGATATGTCCAAAGTCTGGCCCGGGGGCTAGTTACAGACAGTGATCAGAGTTTTATTGCCCTGCCAGTAATGTTGAACGCAGCATAAAATACATTAGTACAAAAAAAATAAATAAAAAAATCACTGTTTCAACATAAATGTATATACGTTCGGATGGGGTTTTATTTAAAACTGAATTGCTGATAAGGAAATTCAGGACAAAATGTTACTTGTTGAGTGACTCATCCCTCCCAAGTCTGTCATCGTTTCCATGCTATCCTGATGAAAATACGGCAACTCTTAAATGTAGGATAGTTTTAGTTAAACCAAAAACTGTTTCGGGGGCGACAAAATATTAAATGTGATATTTTAGTTACTCATTCCTCCCCCTTCTGTCGTTCCATGCTAGCATTAAAATAGGGCATCCTATTAATGTTCAAGGCGGCACGGTGGATGGAAGTTAGCGCCTCTGCGGCACATTTCTGAAGTCATGGGATCAAATCCAGCTACCAGCCTTCCTGTGCAGAGTTTGCATGTTTTCCCTGTGATTTTGTGGGTTTCCTCTGGGCACTCTAGTTTCCTCCCACATTCCAAAAACATGCATTGTACCCAGGTGTGAATGAGCGAGTGAGTTGTCGGTTTCTGCGACTGGCTGGCAACCAGTTTAGGGTGTCCCCTGCCCACTGCCCAAAGACAGCTGGGATGGGCTCCAGCACCCCCGCAACACTACTGAGGGTAAGCGGTGCAGATAATGGATGAATGGAATGATGTTCAAGTAGTTTTACTCATATCAGACACATTTTAGGGGGGTACAAAATGTGTCAGTTAAGTTACTTATTCCTCCCCATTCCGCCACTATTTGCATAATATTTCCATTAAATTATGGGAATATATAAATGTTTGAGTCGTTTTAGGTAGTTCAGAGACTGTTTCGGGTGCATAACAATGTTAAATCCTCCCCCATCTGCAATTGTTTAACCGATAACTCTACTGACAAATAACAAGACCAGAAAAATTGTGCTGATTTGTCAGAACATCAGAGGACTAGTGCAATGAAATATTCCGCATTAGTGAAGTCAACTTATGTTTATTTGTATAGCCCCTAATCTCAAGGAGTCTCAAAGGGCTGCACAGACCACAGATTATTGCAAATCACAGACTATTATTACACTCTCCCCTGATCTAAAACCTACATGAGGACAAGGAAAAACTCAAAAACCTCAACATGAGGAAATACAGAAACCTTGAGAAGGGACTGCACATGAGCAATGAAATGAAATGATCTGCATTTATATAGCGCTTTTCAAGTCAATGAAAGTCAATGACTTCCCAAAGCGCTTTACAATGTGCTCCAAATTTCCCAATAGCGGTCTGGTATTGCAGCCATGTAAGACGCTAACCTGCTTATTGAGGGTATTAGGGGTTCAGTGTCTTACCCAAGGACACTTCGACATGTAACACGGACAAGCCGGGATTCGAACTGGGATCGAGCGCTCTACCTCCTGAGCTACTGCCGCAGCAATATATTTTCAGAATAAGAGTAGAGGAATAAAATCGTAGTATACGCCGTCACGAATGGCAGCCACTCCAGCAGCTCCCGTGTTATTTTCGATTGTTCTCGATTGTTCTCAGCTCAGGGATGCTGCTGGAAATGTGAATTTCCCTTCGGGGATGAACAAAGTATCTATCTATCTATCTATCTATCTATACATTTTTCTATATATAAGTAGGATATACAGTACATATATTTTTCCCGCAGTCTTGTTAGCTTGTTTAGGATTGTGACAGCCCTGGGAAAAGGCCTGAGTCAAACAGACTCATACAGCTCCTAATTAAGCTTTAATTTTCATTATTCCGATAAACTGTAAACACCACCATTGAAATATGAAATATCCTACTATGCATCGGCACCCGAACGCCCCGTTGACTCAGGTTTGTAGTGGGCGCGGCCTCAGCAACACACTTACAACAGGTGCGGCGGGTAACGCACGCACTCTATCTTCGGCTTTATTTTTGTCAATAAGATTCTCTTTTTTAATTTATTTTATTTAATTTACTATTTTTTTCTAGTTACTGTTTTAAGACATGCCATTATAAACGAGTAACAAAAAAACCTAAAATGTAAGACTTCCTATTTTTTTCGAACTGGCGTGGATGATCACTTAAACGCGTGTCCATAAAACTGATACAGTATGTCAAAAATGTGTCAATTGTTTGGGAAAAAATGATTTTTAAGATCTAACGTGATTGTAATTGTGAAAGCGGAATGGAAATAACTCCACGAAATGTCAACTTTTCGTCGCTGCTTGTTTTCCTCTTCGGTGAGTATTAGATGTTGTCTTCTCGTACTTTCAGACTTTTGACAGCTTGCTTTTTTATTTAAAAGTATTTCAAATCTAAGTTTTATATTTCTCTTTCTATTGTGCTTGTGAACTCGTGTAATAAATGCGAAATATATTGATTAGCTTGCCGACTGATTGTAGCGCCAATGCAAACATTTGCAGTGACACAGTGTGGCGTGGGACACAAGCGCGACTCCTAGACAAACATTTGTACTTTGAAACGCGGTTTTCTTTGTTTTTCTCTCCCTTTTAAACCTTCGATAGTTACTGATTGATCATCACGTTGATTAATGATTATAAAACAGATAGGGGCCGAACAGAAGCCCCGCGTGGGAAACGTACGATAAAAAGTGAAGACATTCCCAAGTTCGCTTGAACGCACCACAGTTTTGCCGCCACACTGGCTTTTCCTGTTCTTTAACTAACAAAAGGTGTTTTTTTTGTGGTCACGAACACGATAATTGTGTTTTTTTTCAAATGTATATAATTGCTGTGATATTAAGGACACGCGTAAAACCATGAATTAAAAAATAGCCGAAAGGTTAACAGGATGAAATTTGACTTGAGGTTGATGCTATTTGTTGCGTTTATACAGCTATTCAATATGGAATACAGATTTTTTTTTTGTATTTCATTTTGTTTAAATTTGTAGTGACTCCACTGAGATTTGTATTCACATTCAATCAATTTCTAAGTTATAAAAATATCCCTAGTTAATAATTGCTTGAACTCAAGAAGTTAAAAAAAATGTAGGGGGTTTCCTTTTTTTAAATCAGTGGTCACTAACATGGCGCCCGCGGGCACCAAGTAGCCCGTAAGATCACTTAGGTAGCCCGCAGACGAGTTCTGGAAAAAAAACAGACCTGTGATATATATATATTTTTTTTTGGGTAATAGGAAATTTTATTTCTAATCTATTTTAGCCCACTTAAACATAACTGCGAATGATCACAACATGGCAAAAACATAATGGTAACATAGGAATAACATAGTAATAAACTTTTTTTTTTTTTAATAGAAATGCATATTAAACTTGTAGCCCTTTATGCTAATCAGTAACAAAAAAATTACATCAGCTTAAAGGGTTTTGTTAAATGCAGAACATTTCATAACATTTTTATTGACAAATAGTTGACCTATTTTTTATCTATTTGCACGCAAGACGATATTTAAATGAACACCCATATCAAATGACAGAAAATATGTTCAAATGTTTTTTTCCAACAAAAGTATTTCTTACAGCTTGTAATTGTTGTGTTTTGGGGGGTAGAAAAAAATGCCATTTGTTTTTAGGGCTTATAATATTTTTATTTTGTTTTATTTCCAAAATTTTAAGAAATCAGACCGCCTCCAATGACTCCCGTGTTATTTCTTTTTTTTTTTTTTTTCATTGCCTTAAATAGCACTTCAGTGACTTAAATTTTAGGTAAAATAATGTTGGGATAAATTTCCTCAATGTTCTCTGTTTGATTGATGATAGTCAGCCTGGATTTGGCGATATCCAGAAGGCATATTTAAAATTGCCGGTCATTGACTCATTTTACTCTTGTGATTCTCTCAGAATTTTCTCACGGGCCACATAAAATTAGTTGGTGGGCCATAAGTTTGACACATCTGTTCTTTATCAACCGGAATTATTTGATCAGAGCCTTGAGAAGGGACCGCACATGAGGTAATCCCCTTCCCAGAATGACCAGGCCAAAATGGATGTTGGAGTAACAAACAATAAAATTAAAAAAAATGTCAAATAATCATCAAAGTATAATATACAATAGATAAAACGTAAAATAAAATAAAAGGATTACCAGGTTGCAGTGGATGTTGCATTAACAAACAATAAAAATAAAATGTTTTCGTGTGTTTCCTTGCCCTCATGTAGGTTTTAGATCAGGGGTTGGTGTAATTATAGTCTATGGTTTGCAATAATCTGTGGTCTGTGCAGCTCTTTGAGACTTCTTGTGATTAAGGACTATAAAAATAAACATGTCTTGACCTCGTAGTGGGTTTTATCAAAATAATATTAAATGCCAAACCATTAATAAAATATTGTGTGCATGTGGTTTTTTTTTGTCAATTATTTTGTTTGAATCCATACATTTGATTGAAAAATGTGTTCTTTTTTTCATTTGTACACGAGCCAGTATTTAAATCAATACCTACATGAAAGAACTTGAAATATATTTTAAGATTCATAATTTTGTAGTTTTTTTGGGATGTTTGTAGAGAAGATGCACATTTTGTGTTCAAACTTATTTTCCAACCTTAATTTTACTTTTTTTGTAATTATATATTTGTCTTTTTGTATTTGCTGTTTTTTCAAGTTTTAATTTAACTACTTTTTTGCTCTACTTAATCTTTTGTAAGAGTTTTGAAAGTTGACTAAAGTTGAAAACCGAAACCAAGCAATGAAATAAATATGACTTTAAGTGATGAAAAATATAGTCAACAAATGTCATTAAACTTGTAATTGGTTGAAAAAAAAGAGAAATAGTATAAGTACTCCTTCCATTTAATTTCACTCATTTTTATTATTTGTTATTACAGTGGAACCTCGGTTCTCGACCATAATCCGTTCCACAACCCTGCCCGAAAAAAGATTTGTTCGATCACCGAAATCATTTTTCCCATTAAAAATAATGTAAATCGTTTAAATCCGTTCAAACTCCCTGAATGTTTACCTTGAATTTTTAACGGAAATATAAAGCTAACCCAGGCTAACCGTACGTCCGCGTTATCGTAATCTTCGGTACGAAAGATTACGCTAACATGAATGTGTAAAAATAAAAAAATCAGGTTGTTTACAAGTCATTTAGCACCCGGGTCTCCACAACAAGTGGTGAGCGGTTCATTGGAAAGGGGGCTCTGTTCCAACACCCTGAATTTTGGGCTCAGTTTCAACACCCTGAATGTTTACCTCGAATCATAAAGCTAACCCAGGCTAATCGTACGTTCGCGTTATCGTAATCTTCCGTACGAAAGATTACGCTAACATGAACGTGTAAAAATTAAAAAAAAAAGGATAAAGAAAAGAATCATGATTAGGATTTCTTACCTTTGTGGTGGTCAGCCCCCCTCGGATGGGTCTGGCCTTGATGCGGCGAGGGGGCTTGCGTGTTCCAGTGACCCTGGAGAGCGATACCGTCGGGAGCTTGCTCCTGGTAGGGTCACCCATGGCGGGCCGGTCTCCGGGGTAGGTTCCAGACAAACAAAGACCCCAGCGTGTCGGTACGCTGTGAGGTGGCAGCCCCACCAACCGACTATCCTGCGGAGGGCTAACAACTCACCCAGGAGAAACACACTTTGTTACGAAACTGACCAGAGAAAGAAGCCGGACTGACCAACACGGTAACGGACCCCAGCCTGCCCCCGACCAACGAGTACGGATCGATCTTCGTCATAAGACCCGTGTCGCCACCTGGAATGTCCAGACACTCCTTCGCCCCGGAGCTGCCACCCTGCTGTCCCGAGAGCTCTGTCGCTATAACATCACCATGGCAGGGCTCTGTGAAGTACGATGGCAAGGCAATGGTGAAACAACAGCTGGCAACCATTGCTACATCTGGAGTGGCCCCGAGAGTCGGACCGGCCTTTACGGTGTGGCTCTTGCCATTCCAAAAGCCCTCCGGAGGTCCCTCATCAGCTGGACACCAATAAGTGACAGACTACTGTCTGCTCGATTCCTCCACCATCACGGCAAGATGACAGTGATCGTCGCCTACGCCCCCACCGATGTCGCTGATGAGGATGCGAAGGACGCGTTCTTTGACCAACTCCACCAGGCTGTCAACCAAGCCCCACCACACGACGTCACCATCATCCTCACTGATGCCAACGCCACTCTATCCAGCATTGATCGGTCCCCCGGCTCACCTGTCGGCACCACCTTCGTTGACAGCACAACAAACGACAATGGCAACCGCCTCCTCCTCCTCTGCCACCAAAACAACCTTTGTGTTGCTGACACCTGGTTTCCCCGGAAATGCATCCATCACTGGACGTGGTACAGCCCAGATGGCAGAACCAGGAAGGGATTGGACCACATCCTGATATCACGACGCTGGAAGTCGTTTGTAACCAACTGCCGGGTGTTCAGAGGAGCACAGCTTGGCAACACAGACCATCGTCTGCTGGTGGCCCAGCTCAAGCTAAAGCTCCGAGCCAACCAGCACAAGACTCTGCCTCGCCCCGACTCCTCCCGACTCAGCGACCCCAACATCGCCAGAGACTTCAGTTGCTCCATCCGCCGCTCTCTTGATACCCTGGCTCCTGACAAGCTGACAGACTGGGCGGCCTTCAAGGAAAGTGTCCTCCAGTCTGCTCACAATGTCCTCGGACGCCCGCGATCCTCCCCGAGAAAGCCCTGGATATCAGAGAGGACACTAAACATCATAGACCAGCGGCGTGAGGCCCGACTCCGAGGCGACCTCACAGAGTATCGGAGACTGAATCGCCTGCGCAATGTGGCCATTGCTGAAGATAGGGAGAGGTTTTGGCAGGCAGAAGCCCAACAGCTTGAGTCCGCGGCCAACAACAACAACATGAGCCGCGTATTCAGTCTACTACGCCAAGCCCGTAGCGGCCCACACATAAAGACAGCCCTGGTAAAGGACTCAGACGGCAACCTCATCATGACAGAAGCCAACTGCCTCGAGCGCTGGAAGGAGCACTTTAGCCTCCTCTTGCAGCACAGCACCATCCCGGCTGATCCCACCCTCCTACGGGCTGCGAGCACAGCACCTCCTAACGACACCTGCTGCACAGACCCCGTAACACCCGAGGAAGTGAGAGCTGCTCTGAAGAAGCTGAACACCAAGAAAGCCCCCGGCATCTGTGCCATTACCGGCGAGATGCTCAAGGCCGGCGGTGATGGCATGGTGGAGTGGCTAACCCGCCTATTCAACCAGGTGTGGGAATCGGAGCAGCTGCCCACCGACTGGACCAGAGGAGTCATCTTGCCCTTCTGGAAATGCAAGGGCGACAGGCTTGTCTGTGGAAACCACAGAGGCATAACCTTACTCTCCATCCCGGGCAAGGTCTTTACCAGGATCTTGCTCAGCCGTGCCCTTCCAGCAATCAGAAGCTGCCGCCGTCCCCAGCAGGCTGGCTTTATGCCCAACCGCTCCACAACGGACCACATCTCTGCCGTCCGTTTGCTGATAGAAAAGACCCGTGAATTCCGTAAAGATCGCCATCTATATATCGGATTCATTGATCTGAAGGCCGCCTTTGACACCGTCTGCCACTCTTCACTGTGGAACATCCTCCAAGCTCTCAGAGCACCACCCAAGATCATAGCCCTGTTCAAGCTGCTCTACAGCAACACAGAGAGCTGTGTCCGTATCAACGGCATTGACTCCGACTGGTTTGCTATCTCCAGCGGCGTTCGCCAAGGCTGTGTGGCTGCTCCCGACCTTTTTAATTGCATCATCGACCATCTGATGTTCAGGGTTAGTGAGCGCATCCCCGGAGTGTCTTTCGGCAACTACCACCTGACTGACCTGGAGTATGCTGACGACACCATCATTCTCAGCACTTCCTACAGCCAGCTGAGAGACGCTCTGGGCATTTACAGCGAAGAGGCAGCGCGGCTTGGCCTGCAAGTGAGTTGGACGAAAACCAAGTTCATGTATGTCGGTGATGGACCAGATCCACCTCCCATCCAAATTGGTAGCGACATCGTAGAGCCTGTCAAGAGCTTTGTATATCTGGGGTCCATGGTGACAGACAATGGGGACCTAAAACCAGAGATTCTCCGCAGAAGAGCCCTGGCAGCATCTGCTCTGCAGTCTCTCTGGAAACCACTCTGGCGGCACCAGACCATCGCACGCAAGACGAAGCTCCGCATTTACAACCTCGCCGTACTCCCTATCCTGCTTTATGGCTCAGAAACATGGCCCCTGAACGACACCCTGGCCACAAGAATCGATGGTTTTGATAGCAGGGCTCTCAGAACCATCGAGAACATCAGGTGGCCCCAGCGAGTCTCCAATAAAGAGCTCAGAGCCCGCACGTGCCAGCCCCAAGCATCTTCCTTGGTCGCACAACGCCGTACCCGCTGGTTTGGCCATGTCCTTCGTCTACCACCAGACCATCCGACACGAGCCATTCTCCAGTTTGACCCAAAGGCCGCAGGCTGGAGACGACCACGAGGGAAACCCCGCACTCGATGGCTCGACGTCGTTGCGGGCGACCTCCAACAACACGGAGTTGCCGTAGAGGATGCAGAACAGCTGGCACAAGACCGCCAGCATTGGAAAAACCTGGTTCATCTGGTCGGCTCAACGCACAGGGACGGGACCCCCCGACCTTCGCTGGAGCAATAAGTAAGTAAGTAAGTGGTGGTCAGCAGAAAGCGCAGGTGGACAGTAGGGTATTCCCTAGCAAGATCAGACACTCGCGCACCTCCTTCATATTTTTCTATTATTTCTTTCTTAAATGCAATAGTTGTACGCACTACTTTTCTTTTTTTTACCTGTAGCAACTTTGCTGCTTGCACTGACTTTCTTTGGAGGCATAATTAGGGGCTAAAACACTACACCTATATTAAAAGCGAAAGCAAAACCAAGCACGTCCGCACGCGATAACAGTTGGTCAAGAAAAGAGGGATCTACACCCGTACGCCGCTTAGCATCGCACCCTAGCGTACGCACTCATGCATTACTGGCATTCAAACTCTGATTTTTTTGACCGAACAGCAAAGCAAGAATTTCTCGAAGTTTTTGGTCAGACTCCGATTTGTTCGAACTGAGAGGCGTTCGAAAACCGAGGTTCCACTGTATAGTGCAAAAGGGCTACCAGTTTGATATGCATTTCTAAAATAACTGTGATTAGTATGTTATTCCTATGTTATTACCATGTTATACTTATTATAAGTAGAGTTTAAATCGACTCAGTTAACCACTAAAACATCCTGCCAGTTAGAAATCACAATTCTTAGAAAATCTCAGTAACCCATCACTGGTGAGCTATTTTCAGAACCAGTCCATGGGCTACTCAGCGGTTCCTTGGGGGCTACCTGGTGCTCCCGAACACCATGTTGGTGTCCCCTCTTAAAAAATTTTTTAACATCTGTAATTTGATGGGTTTTTTTTAGTACGTGCATAAAAAACACTTTTCTTAGTTTTATTTTGACAATAAAAGCAACCATATTAATGACTGACTGACTGACTGATTAAGAAAATGATTACTCTTCAAATAGTGCATAGACCATAAAGGGACTATTAACAATGTCCAAACCCCAAATGATTATAATTCGGATCAATGGTATTACCGACTTTCTGATTAGTATTGGGTTTATATAATCCAAAGGTATCTGCAAAATCCCGATTTTTGTAAAATCAATTTGGTTGATTTAACACGGTTTGCCTTGGAGGAGGTAATGCACATGCTGAGCCGAGTTGTGCAAGAAGTCTAAGAATGCCACACGGCTGCATTCTGTTCTGCTGTGTTGGTTTTTTCCTCCACGCCTGCTGATGCGGACTCCGCTGAAAGTAACGTGGGCGTCCGAACGCATCATTATCAATGCATCGGAACAGTAAAATCAACAAACAAAAGAAAAATAATTTGATTTATCAACTACGTTGTGTTAAACAACAAATCAGTGCAACAATCTAATACATACAAAGTAGTTCTTCAAGCGGCTGCTACCTTTTTGGGATAAAAAATTTCTGATCATTAAATGCTGAATTAATTGTATGCAAATCTCTATTGAGCAGTAAACCACTTCCTGCTTCACCATAAATCATTATCTAATCATGTGTGTATCTTAACGGGAAATTGAGAAGTACAATGGACAATACATTTCAAGTAAAGTGAAACTATAAAATGGATTTGTAGATACAGTATTCCCTTGCCGTTTTGCAGTTCCACTTTTGCACCCTTGGTACATTGCAACATCCATCTATTCCTCCATTATCTTCTGCTTATCTGAGGAGGGTCGCGTGGGGCATCAGCCTTAGTATGGAAGCTTAGACCTCCCTATCCCCAGCCACCTCATCCCGTTTATGCGACATGATCCGAAGGCGTTCCCAGGCCAGTTTGGAGACATGGTCTCTCCTGCCGTTGGGACATGCCTGGAACACCTCCCAATGGAGACGCCCCAGAGGCATCCTTATCAGATGCCAGAGCTAACATTAAGTCCCTCCCAAACGACCAAACTCCTTACCTTATCTATGGGGAGGAAACTAATTTTAACTGCCTGTATCCTGGATCTTGTTCTTTTGTTCATGACCATGGGTGAGGGTAAAACCGTAAATGGACCGGTAGATCAATAGCTTTCTTTTTTGGCTTTGCTGCTTCTTCACCACGACTGATCGGTACAGGGTCCGACAGCCGATCTTCCGTTCCCTCCTACCCTCGCTTGAGGACAAGACCCTGATACTTAAACTTCCCCACTTGGGGCAGAATTATATTACCGACGTAGAAAGAGCATGCCAACCTTTTCAGGCTGAGAACCATGGTCTTGTATTTGGAATTGCTGATCTTCATCCCGGCCTCTTCACAATCGGTTGCGAACCGCTCCAGTGAGAGCAGAAGGTTAAGGCTAGAAGAAGCAAACAGCACATCATCTGTGAAATGAGATCCAATGCTGAGGATTCCAAATCGGACCGCTTCCCCGCAAAGGCTGCACCTAGAAATTCTGTCCATAAAAGTAATGAATGGAATCAGCAACAAAAGGCAGCCTTGGCGGAGTCCAACTCCCACTGGAAACTAATTCGACTTACTGCCGGCAATGCGGAACAAACTCTGGCTCCGGTCATACAGGGACTGCACAGCTGGGTTAAGACTCTCCAGTTCCTTATACTCCTGGAGCACCCCCCCACGAAGAACACGTTCAAATCCATTCTCAAAGTCCACACATGTAGACCAGATGGGCAAACTCCCATGCACCCTCGAGTGTGTACAGCTGGTCCAATGTTCTAGGGCCAAAAACTACACTGCTCCTGACTGAATCCGAGATTTGACTTCCTGGTAGACCCTCCTTCCAAGTACCCCCGAATAGACGTTACCAAGGAGGCTGAGAAATGTGATTCCCCTGTAGTTAGGACACTCTTTTGGTCCCTCTTCTTGAAAATGGGGACCACCATCCCAGTCTGCCAGTCCAGAGGTATTGTCCCAGATGTCCACGCAATGTTGCAGAGGCGTGTCAACTATGACACTCCAACATTGTCCATTAATGAACTCCAGGCGCATCTCATCCACCCCTGGGGCCTAACCACTGAGGAGCTTTTTAACCACCTCAGTGACTTAAACCCCAGAGATATGAGAGCCCATCTCAGAGTCCCCAGGCTCTGCTTCCCGAGGGAAAGACATGTTTGTGGAATTGAGGTCTTCAGAGCATTCTGCCCACTGCTTTACAACGTCCCTGGTCAAGGTCAGCACCACCCCCAATTACCACTTTACACAGTGATAATGGCACACCGCTCCCTAAGATGCCGGACAGTGGACATATTTTCCTCGAAGCCGTTCGAAAGACGCCTTCCATGGCATTGCCAAACTACTTCAATGCCCGACTGTTTGCCTTGGAGACTGCAGAAGCTGCGTTGGTCTTTGCCATGGAGGAGATTGACTAGGGTTGTGGACCAGGGTCTTTTATATACTGTAGATAATAAGTTAAAACAGGTGCGGTACAGGTAGACCTCATTAGAAGTTAGAAGACCTCTTTGATAGCCAAAAATCTTACTTGTTTGTAGGTGACCAAATACTTATTTTCCACTTTAATTTGGAAATTAATTCTTTAAAAATCAAACAATGTGATTATCTTTTTTTTTCCCCACATTCTGTCTCACACGGTTGAGGTTTACCAATAATGACATTCAATGGCCTCTTATCTTTTCAAGTTAGGAGAACTTGCACAATTGATTATTGACTAAATACTTGTTTGCCTCACTGTAAAGTTAAAGAAGAATTGATTTACCCTGGCTTGCAGCCATGTTGGTGTTGGTAGGATTAATAAAAATGCTCACCGCAATTAATCAGTCATTATTATTGTTTTTAACAATATAATAATAACTTATTACTTATTTGAGGAAATTGGAAATTTGACTTTGAAAGTCCTTAAGTGCTGGAATTTGGCCCTGAAAAAGGTGACAAAAACTGAATATTTATCGTCATATGGGCAAGCGCTGATGAAAATTTGTCCTACAGCGGCGTGCACTCGGGGCGTCTTCATCGAGCCCCTCCGGGCCATAACGACTCAGCGCTCGCTGGCCGAGAGCGCCACCCGACTGCCGTGCCGCTACCAACCCCAAGTGGGGGAGAAGGTTGTGCAGGTCACCTGGTACAAGGAGATGCGGGGCGGTACCAAGGATCAGATCATAACTGCACATTTTAATGACGGACACACAGGTAAGGAAAATGACTTCTTTTTATTATTGCTCGGATATTTTACTGTTTTTTTGCTCGTCATCAAAAATGAATGGAAACTTTTTTCCACCATTAGAGAATTGCAAATTTGCGGGGTCACTCTCGTCAAGCTTTCTTTAATTAATATTATTTTTATTGGTTGGATCCCTTAAACACCAAGGTCTTAGCGGCACCATTACCTGTGGTGTGTCTTGGGCAAGTACTGGTGGCACCTGTCCCTCTCCAGGCCAATATGTTTCTACCAGGTCTACAGCAATTCAAATTCAAGAACCGGAATCTTTTTTTAGCTACCTGTATTTTTTTTATTTTTTTTCAAATTTTGGACTAAAATGTCCAAATAGATGCGGGTTTGTGCATGAATCACGATGCTATCCGATGCAATGTAAAAATGTCCTCTTAAGCTAGAATGTTTTTTAGTGAATGTTTTTTTCCCCTCATTTTCCAATACTGTAATTTAAACTTTTTTTTTCTAGTGAATTTAAAAACACCAAGTGAAAAACACATTATTTTACTTTTTTAATGTTTTTTTATGTATCGCATTTTTTAATTATATAAATGATTAACATTTTCTATTCAATTACCTTTTTGAAGTTATTGTACATAAATATTTTTTTAAATTGAATAAAATGAAAATAAAGACAAAAAACATTTTTGTTTATTTTTAGCTTTTTTTATTTTAACCATATTATTCTTTTACTTTTTTAAATTTTGTACTGATCATGTGCAAAATATTTTTTCTTAGTTTATCTTGAGTTGAAATTGGTTTTATTTTACTATTCAATATTTTGAAATGAATAAAGCAACATCACATTTTGCTGATTTTAGCTATCGTTCATTGTAACTGTGTTTTTACTCAGTTTAAAAAAAAACTAACTTTTTTTCTAAAATCATACACATAAGCAAAATATTTTCAAAATGTATTGCTGGTTCAAATTATGCTCATTTTAAATTTTCATTGTCTTTTTCTTAATGTAAAATAATGTGAAAAAGTATTTAAATTGATTACGATTGTGAGTAAGTTCAAGACTTTCCAGGAAAATATTTTAGCAACAATTTAGTAACATGTTAAGCATTTTTCCGATTTGACCATATTCGAACCAGTTTCTGTATTAAAATAAAAAAAATCACTACATTGCTCCGTCTGTTTACAAGGTGTGCTCGTTCGTGGCTTTCCAGAAGCATAGACTTACATTCTATATGGATGGATACAACCGGCATTTTTGCCAAAGAGGCAAATAATAAAATTAAAATTTCGACCAACATTTTTCTAGCAAATAAACTAGTGTGAATGGATGATTTGTCTCTGTACTACAAGTCCCAGAGTGTTTTGAGGCATCAAAATATCCCAGATGAAGGAATATGCACCAGTAAATTGATTAGTTTTCTTTTGCTATAAGATATAAATGTATAGAATATATGGTTCCAGATTAACCACGAAAATCAAAAGAATGTTGTAATGCCAAATTTCATGATGTAAGATGAAACGTTTTTTAAATGTGGTTGAAATGTAGCCAACATCCCAAAGGCATCCTGGCTTTTTGAGTTGCCATTTGCAGCCCCTCCGATCCGATAAGGGTTCGAAGCCCGCCCCCTTTAATATGAAATGTTAAAGTGCAGAACATTTTTACCGATTGGTTTATTCTCTTATTAATCCTTAGTTTTTTTGTAGAAAATGTGCTTTATTACTTATTTGCTGAATTGTTGTTATATTTATTACTAACTTAATTGTTTTCTTACTAATTCTATTTGGGGCTTCAACAACGAATCGATAAAATCGATTATTAATAGCGTTGACAACTAATAACTTTTTGATTCAACGTGTGCCGCGAATTATGTGCCAGTAAGCACGTTAAATCAATACATGATTGCATAGGATCTCGTTATGAAGTTGTACAGTTGTAGTACCAAGGCAGAGGGCGCCCTGAGACAGTTTTTAAGAAAATGTCTTACTTTTTTTAAATTGTTTTTTTCTTCAACGTTGCATCAATACAAAACAAAATTAACATGAACCAGTCAAACACTACAATGTTAACAATTTTCAAGGGAGTAGAAATACTTAGAAAATAAATAGGAAAATAAATGTTTATCCTAACTCAATTGGCAGATTCTTAAGCATATTGTATATTATATGCACATTGGGAATGTTGACCATATTCAAAGATTTAACAAAAAAAGAAACAAATTTGTTAACAATTTTTTTAAAAGGGGGTTTTAGACTTTTGATATTTTTTGAGGATACATTTTTGCTTCATATAAAATGTAATTTATTGCCCTTTTTTGTATGATAAGTCTAAATATAATATAATCTTTGGATAATAATAATAATAATTTCCTTTGTATTGTCATTCTTTGTAACAATGTACACAGAACGAAATGTCGATACACCTGACCCGTTGTAGCGAGTCGATGCAGCCGCAGCCAGAGGGCGCCGGTATTATACCAATTAGGTATGTCTCGGTCGAGGCGCGAACCAGCGACCTCCCAGTCTCAAAGCGGGCACACTACCATCAGGTGGTAGAAAAGAGTATCTTACACATTTGCACAAACACTTTTTATTGTTTTGTATTACAGAATATTCTGTTTTGTGCACTATTTTTTTTATCCGTCCAAAACTTCAATATTTGAATCAAGGAGGAAATTAAAAATGTGTTTCTTTAAAAATCGAATTAATCGAAAGGATAATCAACCGATTCATCGATTTTTAAAGTAATCGGGAATTGCAGCACTAATTCTAATACTGTTTAATTTTTATAACTTTATTTAACATGGGGAAAAAATAGCTTTAAGGACAGGGAAATGTTTTCATCAGATTTTCTTTTGGGAAACCCGATTTGGCCCCACCTCACCCAGACTGTAGCTCAGACAGGCGCCATGAAAATGGTTTGATACCCCTCCTATAAAGGGTTCCCTTTTCTGGTCAGAATTTGGGCGCTACGCCGGTCGCATGAGGTTCGAGAGCGACAACCCGATCACCAACTCTGCGCTACTCATCCCCAACACGGAAGAATCGGATGACGGCACGTACGCCTGCCAAATCGCAACTTTTCCGAACGGGAACTTTGAGAGACGCATCACGCTCACCGTCTGGGGTAAATACACACAAATGCATCAATTTGTCATCATCAATATGGTTTCAATTCGTTTTTAGCTTCATTCTTTTCAACAGGGTTCGTACGGGTGCTTGAAATCCTTGAATTTTATAGTTGTGTTTTGAAAGTCAGGAAATGCTTGAATTTTGGGTGAAGTGCTTAAAATGCTTAGAATTATTTCCATTGCTGTTTCCATGCAGTATGACACGATAAAGCAGGTTTTTAAATGAAGAAAATAAAAAAGGGAGTAAAATGACGCTGATAGTGGCTCCAGTCCACATGATCAAATATTCATGTGAAGCGTTAATGCCCCATACGTCACATCAAAGAAGACAGGTGTATCAGATTAGTTATGGGAATTCTGTCTTTTTCGATGAGTGTCTCTTTCTGCTCTGCTCTTTTGGCTCTCTAACTGCTCTTTTTTTTTTTTTTTTTTAATTGATGTATTATCAATAATATGAAACATTATGCACCTCGGTTTTTAATAATTTGTAATTTCATATGTTTTGCAGGAATGTCCTAATATAAATACAAATATTAACAGATCAACAAAAAATTGTAAAATACAAAACAATTTTAGATTTTTAGTCAACAGATTTAAAGTCAAACAACAACACAGAATCCCGAAAAATGCAAAACAAAAAATTTAAATTATATTAAAATTATAACTTTAACTCTTCAGTGCTCTAAATAGATGATGAAATGCAAAAAACTTTACAATTTTATTTGAACCGATTTAGACACAGATCTGCTAAAATAGACGCAACAAAAATATAAATTAAAATTAGTTAAAAAAGCAATAGATCAGCAGCAAGATTGGAAGATTGGTCTGAAGCAGAGTGCATTCAATCAATATCATTAAAATGAGTCCAAATTAGGCTAATATTTCTGCTTTTTATACAAACAGTAAATTCTTACTTTTAATTCCATTATTACCCAACACCTATTGAGGCCTTTTCATGTTTGTTAACAAGTGTGATGTAGCCAAGCTGCGCGTGCATTATTGAAGCAGAATGGCAGAATTCATGTCAGTTTATAGCAACCCATTGACTCGAAAACCTCGAAGTATTTGCTAGAAGCAACATACCGACTTTATTTTAGTCATTAAAGTGAACAAAAACATAAAACCATTCTTTGATTGGCACTGGATTTCTTGCTTATAAGGTACTGGAAAAAATTGAAAAACGGACCTTGAAAGTGCTTGAATTGGCCATGACAAAGGTGTACGAACCCTGCGTTAATCGCAGGTGGTGGCACAAAGGGCAGGGTTGCTGTTGTAACTTCCTGTTTCTGTCAAAGTTTTGCGGTTTGTGCATGAATCACCATCGTGTCCAACCAGTCGGTGCTGGAAACCAAGCATGCACAAATGTGTTTATGTCTTAAACAGTTTCAAATGGGACCGCTTGACTTAGTCGTGCGCGTGCACACATAGACAATTGGTGGTGCTCCAGCACCTGCGCCGATGAGAAAAGTGTTCTTTTTATTCTATTGTTGAAGAAGCTGTCTTACTTTGTTGTCTATCTATATACTATAGCAGTTTTCTTTTGGAGAAAAAAAGCTAAAAATATATATATTTTTCAAAATGACTCCTTTGTGGTGGTTGATTTTAAGTTTCTGTCAAACCAATTAGGAGTCTTTTTTTTTATCTTTTGTTTTTTTTTCTTCCCAAGATTGAAACTATATCTCTCTTCTTCTCTCCCGTCTTACTTCTTCCACTCTTTTTTTCTACCTCCATATTATCTTCCTCTCTTCTTCCATATTTTCTTGCGGTACTTCATCTTCCTCTCCTTTCTCTTTCATTCTTCCCCCTTCTACCCTCTTTTTTATCTTCTTTGTCAACTTTGCTTCTTCCTCTCCCTTTCCTCTTTTCTCTTTCTCTCTCCTTCCACTTCTACCCCCTCATCTCCTCTCTTCTTTGTCTTCCCCTTTTCTTCTTCCAGCCCGATTCTCCCATTCTCTTCATCTTTGTTTTCCTCTTTGTTTCTTCATATCCCTCTTCTTTTTTTCTTATTCCCCTTCTTCTGCCTGTCTTTCGCTCCTATAAATGTGTGCACAACAACGGTGTGTGTACCGGCTCAATTTTATTTAACGAAACGCTACCACTTCCTAGTGGTGAGTACATTCAATAAATGTAGCTAACAATGTTCTGATAATAATTATAATTGTGATGATATTGTGTCCGCGACCTATAGTGAGGATAACGGTGCAGTATATGGATGGATAGTATTATGCGGATGGGTGGTTAGCGGGCAGCCCCACAGTGTGGAGGTCCAGGGTTCAATTCCAGCTGTCAGTTTGCATGTTCTCCCAGTGCCTGTGGGGGTTTCCTCCGGGCACTATGGTTTCCTCCCACATTCCAAAAACATGCATGTCCGGTTATTGACCAGTCCAAATTGTCCCTAGGTGTGAATGAATGAGTGAGTGAGTTGTCTTCTACATTGTGCGGTGCGACTGGCTACCAGTTCAGTGAATCCCCTTTCCGAAGATGGCTGGGATGGATTCCAGCCCCCCCGCAGAAAATGGAGGGATGATAATATTGTATTTTTTTAATAATTTTGATTCTGTTTTCAAAAAAGTTGTATACACCTTCATCATCAAATACCTAATATTATCTGGTATGGAAACAAATGTAAAGATGTCAAGATATATATTTTGGGAACTCCTTCGGGTCCATTTTCACAATACCTAAAAGGAAACGTATCAGTTGACTAAAGTGCACCTTATTTGAATGCAGTTCTCCCCATTGCCTCGGTGGAACCGGTAGTGCTTGTGGAGGGCCAATCCTTCCGCGTGGCAGCCACGTGTCGCGCGGTGGGCCGCCCGCCCCCCTCGCTCACCTGGGAGTCGGCCGTGCCGGGTCAAGCCCAGAACCGAACCAACGAGGGCGGTTCCGTCTCCAGCTACTACTCGCTGCATCCGTTGCGTAGCATGAATGGAAAGCAGCTGGATTGTCTGGTGCGCCACCCGGGCTTCGAGCACCCGCGGAGGATCGCCAACCAGCTGGTGGTGCACTGTGAGTACGTCCGAACCACAATGCCCCCTAGTGGATTGGAGGACAATGGAATGGAATGATTTTTGGGGGATTGGTCGTCGCTAGGCTGAATTTGTGGACAATCACTGAAAGTCAAACAGTAACGATGTAAGACTAATGAAGGCGGAGCTACAGCTAAACACGGAAAACCGAGAAAGTAAGGGGTTAAAAGAGAGGTAACAAGGGTTTTAAACTAAAAAAACGTCCAATACATTAAAATTTAGACTTGTGTTTTGACATCCTGACCATGACTTAGTCTGTCCAATGTACACAAACACAATATGTATTTTCTGTACTTTTTACGCGAGAGCTTAGTTTGTTTGGTAGGATGGGCTCCTGCTGATACACAATATCAGTATAGATACCAAAATATATTTAACTCATTCAGGACCAGCCCATTTGAAAAGAAATATGTGTCAATTTCACTCTCGATAGCATCAAGTTAAATATATTTTTAAATATATTTTTCGTAATGGATTCACACTAGCCTATTTATGAAAAATAACTAAATTGGACGTAAATAGCCAATTATGGACGTCAGCAAGCTCAGGTACCGATATCAATATCAGCCAGCATCTAATCGTTGTGCAATCAGAAACTAAACTTGTGAAATTATAGTAAACTGCTATTCATTGTTTGCAATTAAAAAAATATATGATTTCTTTATTTAAAAAAAAAAAAAATCAGTCATTTTGTTATTGGTTCAAATTACTACACAAGAATTGAATATCAGTATCTGCCTAAGAAAAATGTGTTAAAGATTCGTATTTTTTGTAATCAAATATAATGAAACTAGGTATACTACTAAAGGTTTAATATTGCTTTCTTTTGGATGGATCACAACGATACGGATGCGTTAATATTTATATACTTACATTTCACAATGAATCATTGTACTCAAAGACCCATGAAACTGCAGTAATAGAGCACCAATCCCTGTCTCCCTTAAAACAAGGCCAGTATCAACCTGATGATTCTTGAGATAGGTGGATACTGGTACAGGGGTCCTCCACCAACCTTATTGAATCAGAAAACAACTTTTGTTAGCGATGAGCAACTAGTTCGAGATGTATTTCTAAAATAACAATTTCTCATGTTATTACTGTGTTGTTACTCTATTTTTCTTTGGTATTTATAAGAAGTTAAAATTGGGCTCAAGCACCCACTCAAACACAATGCCAGTTCGAAATTTCATTTCCTAAAAAAATCACAATGAACCTACCATAACCAGTTCTGTGTGTCGTCGTCTCAGATCCCCCGGACGCCACCATCTCAAGCACCAGTGACGACTGGTTCGTAGGTCTGGAGGAGGCGACGCTCTCCTGTGACGTCACCGGCTTCCCCCCGCCACAAAATATCACCTGGACATGGTGGGACAAACACACGTTCACAACAGCAACACACAGTTTGAAGTAATATGTTGTATTATCCTTGGACAGTGTTTGGCACGTTGCTTTAAAAAAGTAATTGGTTATAGTTACTCACTACTTCCAAAAAGTAACTGAGATAGTAAGTGAATTACTCACTGAATTACTCCTAGCAGGGGTAGGTAACCTACTGTATGGTTGGTGAGCCATATACTGTATGGCTCTTTTCAAGTCAAGTCACATTTATTTGTACAGCCCTTAATCACAAGATGTCTCAAAGGACTGCACAGGATTACAATTACACCATCCCCTGATCTTAAACCAACATGCGGGCAAGGAAAAACTCAAAACCTTAGCACGAGGGAAAAAAAGAAACCATGAGAAGCGGCCTCACAAGTGGTAATCCCCCTTCCAGGATGACCAGGGTGGAATAGATTAGCATTGGGTAACAGTAAACAAAACATAGTGAACATCAATAAAAGAAGACAATCGGTAATATGTTGTAATTTGTCTAGAAAGTCCTTAACAGCAGCTTGCCATCTCTGCCGGATGGTCGATGCAGGTGTTGACATGCTTCAGGTCCAGATGCTGGTCCGCTAACTTGTTTCAAATCGTCCTTCTCCCTCGTATCACCAACAGCCAGGCAGTGTCTGCCTCAGAAATAAAATAGAACTTACACATTTTGGGGGGGGAATTTGTATACGCACAGCCGATTAGGTCGTGTGCAAAGCCAATTCAAAACTGATTGACTCCAGGGTTCGGTCCAGTATGTACAGGGAACAGTCTTGAATGCCGTTACCGTTTTGGCTGTACAACGCTAAATAGTTTTTATATGGAGGCTCATTGAACAGTTTATGTTCATTGTTGGGACACTAAAAAATAAAAAGCCACTTATCAAAGTGTAACACCCAGAAGCCGTAGCAAAGCACCCAGGGCAATTTGATTGGGTGAGCAGTAGGAATGGGTGGCGCATTCCTTTTCCTCTACACTGAAGGTAAAGACTTTGGTATCCTTGTTTGCAGTATTTTGGGACATTTTTACTAAAGAACTTTGCTCGCACCCTATTTTTAACCACTATTTAGCACAAAAGTGACAGTCAAACAATCTTAAGTAAATGCGGGAGGGATTGGTAGACATATTTACGTTGATATGGGACACAGGCTCTTATATTATTATTTCATACAGTTCAAACGTAACACAGTAAAATAAAATGTGCTCAAGAATTAGTCAACATCACAGAATCCAAAAAAGCATATTGACCAATTATTAGAGAAAGAAAATGTCTCAGAAGGAACCAGCTGTTGATTGGTGGGAAACCGGTTCCCTTCGTTCACTTCTCATTGGCGAGCGACACGAGTAGAGTGCTGTCAAATCTAGGGCTTTTATTTTTTGCGGCTCCGCCCCCATTTTTCTTTTATCTCGGTGCATTCGGAAATACTATATTCGTAATTGCTATCCAACTATATGGAAGTCGCTTTTTTGAATGGTATAATGATCTGAAAAGATGTGACGTAAACAACTTTGAGGAGAGCGGGCGTCTGCGCCACTGAAAACATTGTAAGGTGTGCGGGGACACGCCTCAGTTGGCATTCTGCAGCCAAAGGTAACACACTGCTTTTGACTGTCAGTAACGGTGACAGTGGAAAAAATAATAAATTTGATTACCCTGAAAAAATAATGCTTTTATGTAACGGCGTTACTCCCAACCATGTCTTTGGATCCATCCATCGATCCATTATCTGCACCGCTTATCCTCAGTAGGGTCACCCTGAACTGGTTGCCAGCCAGTTGCTGGGTACACAAGGAGACTGACAACTCGCTCACTCATTCACATCTAGGGCCAATTTGGACCGGCCAATTAACCTGGCATGCATGTTTTGGGAACGTGGGAGGAAACCGGAGTGCCCGGAGGAAACGCGCGCAAGTACGGGGATAACATGCAAACTCCGCACAGGAAGGCTCGTAGCGGATTTTGACCCCATGACCTCAGAACTCAGCCGCCGTGCTGCTCCATGTCTTTGGATAACACCTAAATGCTGCTAGCATTAGCAACACAATCATTAGCTTTTACATATTAAAAATATCAAATACTGTATCTGAACTGTGTAGGCTTGCTTTGAGTCTGTAAATGAGGACCAACATCATGGGTGTTCAAACAACAGCCCCGAGGCCATTTTAGGCCCGCAAATTATTTTCTCAGAGGCCCACAGAATACGCTATTAATCATATTTGCCCGAAAAATGCCAAAGACGTACATTCATATTTTCCTGAATTTTATCATTATTGGTCAAATTATGAAATAAAATTAGAGAGACTAGTTTACAAACAAAAACATAACAAAATAATTGAGTTTGGGAAATAACTCAATTATTTTAAAGTATTTTCTTTGGAGCAGGGGTCAAATAAACTATATGCGATAAGAAATGGATTAAATATTTGAAATATGTCTAAAATGTGTCAATAGTGTGACAGCACCAAATCATTTTCACGGACGGCGTGTGAGTAACTCTGAAAAAAGATTGACCACAGTAAAGCACATATTATCAGAGATATTTACATAAGTGAATTATTACAATATATGATATTATACAATTATTATAACAGCACTGTATATAATCAAATGTAGAGCATTCAAAGGTAAATGTTTGTTTATATTTGTTTTCTTAGCAGTCATATATCTGAAAAGTCGATGAAAACTTATAAAAATGATCGAATTATGCAAATGGTCTCCCAGGCTCTCCTTCAACTGTGTCTTTCAAATTCAGCAGGTTAGGCTGTTATTTACCCACAGGAAACGTGAGCCGGCTCCATTTTGGGCTGTGGTGGGATTTTCGGCGAGGGGGGAGACGCTTAAGTGATACGTTTGGTGAAACTGTGGGGGGCAACCTGATCCAACCTCCTCCATTGTGTGTCCTTTCATCAGACGTTTAGAGAAAGTGGCTGAAGTTTTGTGGTGCGGTTTTACAAAAACTGAACACCTTCACATGAAAATTCAGTTGGTATGATGATAATCGCGATTACATAACAGCGTTAAAAAAATATGGTTGACCCGGAATATATTATTCTTTTCTGAGGGGATCACAAAGTGAAATAACCATGTCGTGGGGGATAGAAACTCTACAGAACTTATACAACTAACTTATATTTTAGATATACACATTCAGGTAACAACATAGTATGTAGTAACCACTCGTAGGGGCACCATTTCCTGTGGTGTGTCTTGGGCAAGTACAGCCTGGTGGCGCCCATCCCTCTCCAGACCGACAGGTTCACACCTGGTCTCAAACCGGGGACGTTTCACATGTTAAGCGAATGTGCTAACCACTGCTCTACGTAAAGTACTCAAGTATAACATACATATGAAAGATTAAATGACTTTATGAATGAATATGTATGTGAAGAAAAAAAATGAATTTTATTTACCTTTGGTTTGCTGTGACTTGAGGAGGAGTGGAGTAGCAGAGATTGAATAAAAAGAGAAAGGCATTGTGGGAGGTAGTTCAGCCAATAGTATATCAACATATTCATGATGCGGGACCCCATAGCAACACAGGTTTTTATGACATTGACCAATAGAAGACGGCATCTAAGAGTTTCATATACATTAGCACTGCAAAGATGAAATGGTATACGTTTCGGAAGGGGTAAATAATTTGTTGTTGTGAAATTACCTTAAAGGGGGGGCCGAGGAAGCGCCTTTTTTCAAATCAAAGCAGTGTTTGGAATATAGACATAAATAACGGCGTTATTTTTTCAGTAACTGGGTAATCTATTTTCACCGCTGTTATAACACTGTTACTGATGGTCAAAAGCGATGCAGTACTTTGAATAAATTAATAATACAATTATAAAATTAATAAATAATGGAGGTGTGTTGACATGGACGGCTGTTTACTTTCACGTGATTCAAATTGAATCTTTTCTTCCGGCGCCGTCACGAATGGCAGCCACTCCAGCAGCTCCCATGTTATTTTCGATTGTTCTCGATTGTTCTCAGCTCAGGGATGCTGCTGGAAATGTGAATTTCCCTTCGGGGATGAACAAAGTATCTATCTATCTATCTATCTCTATTTATGTCACTCGCAAGTAAACCATAATATACAACTGTAAACATCAGTGCCACACTGAATGCTTACTAACAATGGGACATTCTGTGTAATGTAGTTCCTATTTTATTAAGCCCATTTCATCACAGGGATGGGGATTGGATAGTCACTTTATATCGTGTTGCTTTTGTTGTGAACAAAATATTTGAAGTGCCTATTCTACTTGACCAGTGTTTCATGTTGAGAGAGTTTGGTTTACTTTGTTTACACTGCAGTGTTAAACACACTTTATATTGTTGACTTCTTTACTTTTGTTGTGTGAAAATACTTGACGTACAGTAACATATGTCGACTAAAGCAGTTGTCTGACTAGAAATTGTGATTTATTCTGTCAAATGAAACTTTATATTGTTTTACAGTTGTTTTTTGTTGCGAACAAAATACTTGAAGTACAGTAGCATATGTCTACTTGACCAGTTGACTGGATTGAATTTATTAAACTATATTGTTCACTGCTGATTGTTACTTATTTAAATTGCGTACTGTTGATTTTTGTTGCACTTCAAGTGTAGGATAGATCTTTTGTTGTTGTTTAAAAGTTCTATAAAAAATAGTTTTCAGAAAATGTAAACATTTTTGACTTACAACAACTTCTTTTTAAAGTAACATAAATGATTAATTTCCCTGGTATCTAGTTACTTTTACTCTAGAATTATTCAGTTACTGACTTAGTTACTTTTGGGAAGAAATGGTGAGTGACTATAAATACTTTTTTAGAGTAACGTGGCCAACACCGGTCATAAGGCTGGGACGCCATATCCTGGAGGTCTACAGTAATGAGACATTGAGCAAATTGGAAACGCCAAAGACTTCAAATCAGATCTGCTGATTGACATGTATGATGTCCAGGAGGGGCGGGTCTTTGCCGGATGGCGCCACTGCATCGGGAGGGCGGATGACGTTCCACAGAGGACTTCGTCTGGACGACAGCGGACTGTACCAATGTGCTGTCAGCAACAGAGTGGGCGTGGCCAAGGCTGATTACTTAATGAAGGTGACTGGTGAGTGTTTTTTTATGATTATTATTCACAGGCGGGCTGTGAAGTTTACACCTAGGCCTTCAGCTTGAATCTGAATTGGTGATGATGTCTTGCGCGAACAAACCGGTTGTATGAGCAGGCTCTCGGAAGTCAAATTTCTTTTTTTATTTGTGAGGAGAGGTGATTAGGGAAGACCCTGGCTGCCGTCACGCCGCCGCTCCTCCAGGTCTTGCTGTGGCAAAGGATGCCGCTATGCGCGATCCAATCGAGCCAGCAATGCAAAGACTGGGCGAGAGGGACAGGGGGTGTTCAAAGGGCTTGATGCCGCATAAATGCGCGACGTGTAAAGCCCGTCTTCTGTAACTAAATCTAAGTTGAACAAGATTGTATAAACCAAAAACAAAGAATAATGACCGGTGGATAATAATTAAGAAAAACCTCAAGAAAAGCTTGACAACCCAAACGTAATAATTGATATTTTAGGCCTGACCGGCCCAAAATTTTATGTTTATTAAATAATTGATTACAGGTATATATATTTTACATACACTTAATGTATTCCGTTTTATGTGCATTTATTCCATGAATTTTTTAACTAAAAAATATTATTTAAGAGTCGTATATATTTTGAGTTTAATGTATGGACTTTGACATATATATTTTGTTTGGTTTATTTAAAAACCTTCTAAATTAAATTCATCTTTAAGTTGTCTCTGAAATATTATTTCCAATAGCCCTTAGGTAATTGTATCTTTGTTACATTTATTGCATTTTTTTTTTATTTGGGGATTTTTAACAAAAAAATTAATGTGATTTTGATTTGTACAAATACTTTCCCTTGAAAATATAGTAAGATAATATTAAAACAAGCACTTTTAAAAACGTGCTTAATTCCGTACACAAATATAATGGCCCCATCATAAGTAAAAGGGAAAATTGAATTGAACTATCAAAAATAAAACCGGTAAATTGTATTGTAAAAAGTTCATGTTAAATGGAAACCTATACAGTAGGCCTTGGGATATGGTGTCTACGCCTTATGAAGTTTTTGCTTTACAGTGTGAAATAAGATGTTTTTCAAACCCTATATAGGCCATGTTTGTCTGCTATTGGTTTGAGTCACTGCAGCACTAAAATTCCACTATGCGATTGGCTTAATTACCTCCCACAATGTCTTTCTCTTCGACTGAGTTCAGAATCTAGTGTGCTTTGTAAGGACATGATGCTAAAGGAGAAGTGAAAACATGATAACCATGGACATGAAGCTTGCGATGATCAAGAAATACTAATGAGGCACACAAATCGTTTTTGTTATCTTAATGTTTTTATCTGCAGCATTGGGGCTTCAAAACATATTAGCAATGCATTACCATGACATTTCTATCCCTCACCATACGCCAATTTCACTTTGCAATACCCATCTCAGAAGGGATTTATATCATATCGCAGGGGTCTACTGTACTTTCATTTCAACGAGCCAAAGTTCTTTAAGTAACCGATTAATCCGAAGCCAGTACGTAACAAATTGTCCACGCTAGTCTGCGAAAGGGGTCACCATGTCTGTTAGCGTCTTTCCTTGCAGAAAAATCTCAGCGCCAGTCCAAGTTGGCAGCCGACTCCAACCTGGTCATCATCATCGGCGCTTCGGCCGCCGCAGTCGTTTTGGTCATGGCCGTCGTGGTTTTGCTACTGGTGCGTCACCACCGGCGTCGCAACAAAAAACTCCAGAGGCAGCTGAGCGTCAAAACGTGAGCACGCAAGAAAACGTCTGGAGGTTTCGATGCAAATTGCGACTGAAGTTGTTTTCTTCCTCAGAGAGGAAGTCAACAATCTGTCTCGGCAGGCTTCCTTTAGGAGGTTCAACTCGGTCGGTTCGGATCCTCGAGCACAGGTGAGAGGAACCCTACATAAGCAAATCCATGACACTTTGATTATTGAAGGCAAAGACAATTCCGATGTCTCGCCGCGTGGTCTTTTCCTGGACCAGACTGAGTGTTGGGACTTTGAAAAAATGAAGCTGGAGAGAAGCAATCCAGTTAAGGACATTTATTACAAAGTGTTAGAATAAAGATGAAACAGAGTGCACTCTGGTCTAATCGATGGGAAGTGCGTCTCCCACCATTCCACAGTGATCTATTTTAATAATCTAACAGTATCAATCTGAAAAATGCATTATATTGATCTAGCGCAGTCAAAATTTAAAAGGCTTAAACTTTCATTTGGGGTATCAGCTTTAACCCAGGCAATGAAGCAGCTTTCCGGCGTTAAGTCCATAGCTTTGACTTTGAAAGTCTTAATACATTTGTTATTTTTGTTTTGTTATTAAGTCATTATTACCGTTTGATTTTATTTTGTAAATGTACCTTGCTTTCTTCTCATGCTCCAAAAGCTGCTACATCACTTCTGTTAACAAGGTGTGCTCGTACATGGCTTGCCAGAAGCATAGACTTACACCAAATATGGATGGCTACAACTGTTGCATCCTCTATATAGAGACTAGCATTTTTGCCTTGGGGACTGGAAATAATCAGAAGTATCCAAGAAAAATCAATCATTCAATAAACGGGCTTTTTTAGCAAGTAAGGCTGAGTTTGCTCGTACGATTTGTGTCTGTACTACAAGTCCCACAATGCTTTGTGGCATAAAAATATCCTGAACAAGGGAAACTGAGTGTGTGCACAAGTAAACCGATTTTTTGAGTTATGCTGCAGTGCAAGTATATACAGGGTGATTTAAAAAATTAATATCCTTTGAGATGAACAGTACTGTACAATATATGGTTCTTACTCTGCCAAAATGTGTGGTAATAGAACAGATTAACTGCGAAAATAGAGTCAATGATGTACAGTTTATGCATTGTATTTAAAATGTAGTGAGCCTTATGCATGCTTGTCTTTGTTTGCAGTCTGAAGACTACGCTCTGTTGAGATCAGACAGCCGGTTGAAAAACAGTCAAGTGTCTCTGGTCAGTTCCCCTTGTCCTCCCTGGGGCCACCTTCATTCTGACTAATCATCTTGACAATGTACTGAATTCCCATGCAGGAGCGACCCATCTACAGAGGCAGCCAGTCCACTTTGGGTGGCAGGTGGGCTCCCCTTGGAACTTTGGAGGCAGAGGGCCCAGGGTCCGGTCGTCCAGGGGCCTGGCACGACGAATGCGACAACGCCAGGGGCCCCGTCAGCGACGTGGAGGCGGAAGACCCCCGCAGGAGGACTGATTCCTACCAGAAAAGCAGCAACATGTCGCTGGTACTGGTCAGCATCTCTAGAAAATGATGTGCCTGTATTAGTTTATTCAGAAAGTCCTGTGTAGGTTAAAAAAAGACATTTTAATTAAATTTGAACTTAAATTATTTTTTGTTTTTTAAATGCAATGTTTACTTAAAGGTAGGGTGCATCATTTGAGGTGTTCTTAAAAAAAGTTAAATATTTCCTTTTATGTGTGTGTTAATAATGCTCAAATAAGTTCAGTTCAGAGTCCTTATGCTTCATTTTCCTACGCGCCAATCTGCAAAGGTGTTTGGGGCGGAACACATTGGTTATGCTGAATGGGGGTGGAAGGAATGCTTGAGAGTGACGCCCTAACAATTTTTTAAGTGTAGCTTGAAAACGGTGAAAGTAAGATCGACCTTCAAGTAGAGTCCAAACCCAAACCCCAAGAAAGATAAAAAAGGAAGATTTTATAAGAGCGTGTCTACGAAATGCACGTACTTGCACTCACATCATGAATATGCTTACTGAGGCTGCAATGATGACACAAAAAAAGATAAAACATACATATTTCGTACCCAATTTATATTTCTACATTTCATATTGGTAAATGGTCTACATTTATATAGCGCTTTTCAAGTCAATGAAGACCTCCCAAAGTGCTTTACAATGTGCTTCACACTTACCTATTCACACACACACTCACACACCAATAGGGAGGCAGCCATGCAAGGCGCATACCTGCTTATTGGGGGCATTAGTGATTCAGTGTCTTGCCCAAGGACACTTCGACATATATAGGTAGGATTTGATTCAAACAATCGACTGGATAAATCCTTGAATTTAGTTCGATATTAGAATAATGGTATACAGCAGGGGTGTCCAAACGTTTTGGAAAGTGGTCCAGATTTGGTAGGTCAAAAAAATGTGAGGGCCGACTATTCAGCCTGGCATGCTTTGAACAGTCTTCAATAAATTCACCCTCTGTGAAAGGTTTGTAGTGCTTGACGATCAGCGTCCTGATCTCGTAGCTCGCCTTTGTAGCATTTTCATTTGACTCGCAGGGTCTTGTGAAAAAGCGCTGCTGTGCCGTTAAACGGTAAATAATGTCAAAGTTTATATAGCGCTTTTCAAGTCACTGAAAACAATGTGCTTCACACTTACCCGTTAAAACAGCTTCCTGTTGCTTTGCCCTTTCACAGCATTTCCAGTCAGCTTTTGTAGTCTGGATGTTGCGTCTGGCAGGGCCTCTCGATATTCTATTCTTTGAAAACAGCCAATTAGGCAGACGCAGTTGCTTCAGATTTCGGTGAAAAAATACTCCAATTTGCACTTGTCCTGGAAGCGACGGCCCTCAAAGTCATCTTTCCTTTTTTTATTTGCAGTTACAATGTTGGAAATGGGGTGGGCTAAAATTTTCATAGAAATCCAAGGGCAAGGTGGCCAAAGGGCTACTGCCATAATTTGGTGAAAGGTTCAATTAGCGTTTGTACAAATGTATTTTATACTGCGGTCAACATTAGTGGGGCGCCACATATTTTTGATTTTATGACTAAGGCCGCAGTCCAGTAAGTTTAATCACTGGCCATAACTGGCCTGGGCCGGACTTCGGACTTGCCTGGTATACAGAAATATTTATATTTATTCCATTACAACTTTCTACTAGTGATGGATTTATTGTATTGAAATGGTTTTGGAAAAATAAAAGAAAATAAATTTCAGTAGTCATTTACATATGCTTTACAGTGAATTAAAGTTTAGTCTGTTCTGAGGTGCGGATCACAAGATAGAATTGTCGTATGGTGCAATAGAAACCTTTGGTAATTGTGTTCCAAACCCTCAAAACTGTGAATACATATTATGCATTAGTAAAATACTATGTGGTAAGTACTATTTATATGTAATATATGTGCATATTGAATAACATTATAAATACATATACATAAAAAATGAAATGTATTTACATTAAGTTGGACATGACTTGAGGTGGTACAGTGGAATTAGTGGGTGGATGCAGAGGGTGGAGGATAATACGGATTAAATTTTAAAATACATTTTAAAACTTCCACTTGTGAGGATTATTATGCCCTTAAAGCAACTACGTCTTCTAACTGCCTTCTTATTGTCCAAATTGTCGATTGGTTATGGCCATATTCCTAAGCAAGGGCAACAATGCGTGTATTACTTGTATTTGTTAATAATCACATTTCCATGGTTATCATGTTTTTGCCTCTCCCTCTTCTTGGAACCCATAGCTCATTCAGTACCCCTCTCAGATACTCGGTCTTTATGAAACACATGTGATTCTTAAGTGATGGAAGTTAGAAAAAGGCATTGTGGGCGATGGTTCTTCCAATATTTTATCGGTCTCTTCATGTAGCAGACAGGCGTCTTAGACATAACTCGCACAGTCACATACAGGAGCACTAAAAAGTTTGAATTTTGTGATTTTGTTGAAGTCCTTTGGTGGGGAAAAGGCAGTGAAGAAGCCCTGAAAAACAACTTTTTCAACGTTGTAACGTGAAATCATCGTAAGCTAGGGATGCCATAACCCCTGTATTAGAAATAAGTCAAGTCATATTTATTTGTACAGTCCTTAATTTCAGAGGGCTGCACAGACCCCCATTACATAAACCAGAAAACATTTTTTATTCAATGCTGTTTTTCCATTTACTTGCAGGATTCGGGCCTTCCGTCATCTCTTGTTCCTTTGAAAGTCCAGCCAGACGACACCTTGGGTCCGAAAGATCAATCGGACATCTGTGAAGTTCCCCTGCATCCACCGGAAGAAAACTGGTGCCCGCCGTCTCCTTTGGCGCCCCCCACTGGGGAACCTGAAGGCGGAGACGAGGACGAGGACGGGCATGGCGAGTCATTAAAACTCTCCCAAGCGCTCACCAATCACTTCTATTACAGCAACGGCGTCCTCCGACCGAGGGCTAACACTAATGCCATCTTGTTGCACAACCACGCTCAGATTATATAGTGATATCTTATTTTATTTTTTTCCTGGGTTTCGGCCAATTGAAAATACAAACTGGAGGGTTTGACCTTAAGTACTTTGACTGTTCCAGCTAATAAGTGCAGTTGTAGAAAGCCATGGCTCATTGTATTTACAGTAGAACCCCGGGATACAACTTTAATCCATTTGGAGGTGAAATTGCGATATAGCGGGGATAACTGCAGGCCCACTCCCACAATGTGCACAGTCTCAACCTGCAAACTCCCTGGTAGTTCTGCAAACACATTCCAAAAAATTCATTTTCCATCTACAACACGCTGAAGGATGACAGAGTGCCAGCCTTTCCTCTTAAAGTAGTACTCCTGTGGTGCCAAGATGCTACACCCTTTACAATGTACGTCACACTGACCCATTCACAAACACACACTCGCACACTGATAATTGAGTCAGCCATCAATAAGGGAAGGTAATGGCTGAAATTTGACATTCTTCCTATCACATTTGGGTCATTTTTAGTGGGATACCCCATTATTGCCTTCTGGTTGCATTTCTCATCTATTATAAACTAAAATGCTGATCGTGTCATATCTAGCCAAAATTTAATTTTACGTCTTTTGTTTACAGCCAATGATGGTAAAACATCTTACTTTTAGAAACGCAGTTGTCTCGTCTGAGCTCTGATTTACAATTTCTTAAAGATTCTGGGGCTTTTCATCGTTATTTGCCTTGCTGCCTTCAGCTGCTTGTCTTTTTTTGCTGTTACAATAAACAGCCACACACAGAGTATCAAGTACACTATCGTCTCCATCCAACCATCTATTCCCGGGTGAGTGTGCTTCTGTGTTGATGACATGTGAAGAGGACATCAAGCCAAGGTACGATGCAGGACCACCTTGTAATGGAAAACGAGACTCGAAAAGTGCTTGGTACCAGTGGTGAGGTGAGCTGGAACGTGCCAATCGACACTTGTAGTAATGCACAGCTAATGCGTTCTTAATCCCAGGTATCCCAAATAAAAACATTAAAATAGTCTTTAGTTATTACCTGTTGTATAATATGCATGTAAAGGAAAATGGCATTTTTGTTTACCTTTGGTATGACATGACTTGAGCTGGTACATTGAAGTTAGCGGGTGGATGCAGAGGGGTGAAAGACTGACGGCAGATTAAAATTGAAAATTAATTATAAAACTTCACCTAAAAATGTCTTCCCCTTACAAGATTTCCCTGCTTTAATCGCCTATTTGGTTTTTATTTTAGTCACAATTGTTAATTGGTTAAGGCCCTGCATCTTAGCATGGGTAGCTATTCGTGTGCTTTCTTTATCTTGAATGTTGTTTTTGCGCCCCCTATTAGCATCACTTCGAGCTTTGGACCTGTAGAGAATACAGTACAAACAATACAATATTGCATTGCCAACTCACCAAGTCTTCACAAAGCAAACAAGATTCTGAACTAATGGAAGTAAGAGCAAGGCATTGTGGGAGAAGGTAGTCCAGTCAATAGCATATATGCATTTTCATGATGCTATAATGCAAACCAATAGCAGAAAGGCATCTTAGAGACGTAGATGTGCATGACTAGGGCAAATTTACAATTTTAGAAGTTTTTGGGAATGCAAAATAATTTTTTTATGTCATATCGTGGGGAAAATGCCGTAAGAGGAAACTAAAAAAAAACATCTTATTCTACACAGTAGAGTGAAAAAGTTGTATGGCGGGGTTGCTGTGTCCCGAGTGTCTACTGTTAAGTGCGCTATGTAAATCCAGTATATTGTCCATGGGGGAAAACAAAATCATTTAATAGACTAGTAGATCCTAAGTTTTTTTTCATTATTGTGATTCTTATATTTTTTAAACCACCTCATGAAGGCAGACCATTTCCAAAGGTCAAAGAACAGAAATCAGTGCGCATTCGTACTGTTACAAAAGGATGCATTACGGGAACTTTACACCCTGGTACAAAGAATCTTTTAGGGGAGATTTCTGGAGCCTGTGTCTATGTGTGTGTATATACTGTAGTGTATTTTAGGACAGACAAACTGCTACGTGGATTGCTACGTTCCAAAAAGTCTTTTTGAAGATTTCCTGATGAACTCTTGGAGGACTGTTCCGGAGTGCTATATTTTTTACTAACAGGGTCCAAAGGCCTCAAAACTGGAAGAACACCGGAAAGGAAGAACTTTTGTGGGTCCTGTTTTCGTAACGCGGAACCTTTTCTATGGATTTGGCAAAGGGATCATCTACATCCAAAACAATGAACTTTTTTAAGGACTGTTATTTTTCTGCTTGAGATTTTTAGAATTCAATTCTGGGAACTCCAGAGAGGACAGTTTTTGGTATTTTTCTACCTTCAGTACATGAAAGATTATGAACATAATCCGCTTTGACAGGTCTTATTGATGAGTTTATACTTTATATGAGCTGTGTTAGAGGAGGGAGACACAGAGGCTGGAGTTGCTGACACTTGCACCACCTAGGCTATTATATTTAATGGCAACTGGAATGGTTTACGTGTAAATGTATATCTTTTGAAAGTACAATTTTAAATGTATGTAAAAATACATAGGAAACTTTTTTTTTCTTCCGGGATTTGAAAAAAAGGTTAAAGTTTGCTCATCTTGATAGTTAAGCTCAAAACTCTTGAGAACATTGTTGAATTTTGTTTTAAAATATTTGACTCCATCTTACCTATTTGATGAGATAAAGAACATGGTTTTAAAGTCAGCTAAACTAGCTACCTAGCTAAACGCTTTGAGTAGAAACCCACCCAGATGTATTTTGGATTTTGGACTCAAATTGGTCTTATTTCGACATAAGTCCCAAAATAGACACGAACATTTGTGTTTAGCCCAATCTCCGTGGTCCAAAAATAGTTCTTTGCCTTATATGTGTATTTTAAATGTATTCCCAAAAAGTTGTTTACAGACATATTTTCTATGCCTTAAAGGTTATTTTAACCCCCCAACTTTCACCTCGAAACCAAATAAAGGTTTTGGACAAAACTTGAGTGTGTTTTCAACCACTTTTTACTGGATAAGTGCAATGTCTTGAGAAAGCTCATTTGAAATGACCTTTACTAGCTGCTTAGAAGCACTGCGAGTTAAAACCGTTGCTATTGGCTAAGATAGGTTAGCCAATCTTGACTTGT
This sequence comes from Urocampus carinirostris, assembly GCF_059441175.1. NCBI lineage: Eukaryota > Metazoa > Chordata > Actinopteri > Syngnathiformes > Syngnathidae > Urocampus > Urocampus carinirostris. Next base: position 58,502,466 of record NC_142349.1, on the reverse strand, counting down.
AAATGTTTTGAATTTACCTTCTTGATGCCTAGGTATCTGTGAAATCAACCACAATGTGTACATGTGTCTTATTTGTTTTTGGTACAGTAGGCCCCCGGGTTACTAGATAAATCCGTTCCGAGGTGGAAATCAAAAGAGAAAATTGTCATATATAGTTGAGGATAGAAACATGGTAATTGGATGATGCATTCCGAACACCAAACTTTTATAAATCAATAGTAAGAAAATACTATTAAGTACTATTTTTACATAAAATTAATGTATATGATTACTTATTTTAAATATACATGAAAAGGAAAAATCTTTAGTGTACGTGACTAGGGAGGGAGGGTGCAGTTGAGATACTGGGTGGATGCGGAGGCAGATTAAAACTGATCAAAACCTTTTGTGAGGATTGTCAGGCCCTTGGAAAACTCGCTTTGATTGCCTCCTCTATTGTTGATTGATCACGGTCTTATTCCTATCGAAGGTAACAATGCATATGCCTTCATATTTCTTGATAAATGCAAGCTTTGTTTCCATAGTTATCATGTTTTCTACTCCTCCCTTTAGCATCACTGCAAGTCTTTGGACTAATAGCTAATACAGTGCAAACAAATACAGTATTGCATTCAGAGGTGGGTAGCGGAGTACATTTACTCTTACTTGAGTAAGTTTTGGGAAATATTCAGGGTTGGGTTACTTTAACTTGATTACTTTTGGATTACTCAAATACCAAATATGCTAATAAAAGACAAAATAAACTAAATATGAATAAAATTATGACTCACAACACGTGGTAAGCTTTCTCTCCTGGCTTTGATCTGTTTGATCTCTGGCAAAACTAACATAAAATGCGACAAACAAAATGAAAATAAATCCAAACAGCTTGCCAACATCATTTTTGCCGTTCCATGTACTTATTCCGTTACTTTGCAAGCCTGCACAAAATTTAGTAATTGTATTCATATTTAGTTTCTTTTGTCTTTTATTAGCATATTTGGTACTGGAGTAATCCAAAAGTAATTGAAAGTAATCCAGTTAAAGTAACCCTACCCAACCCTGGAAATATTGTACTCCTAGTATTTTTAGATCCCTATACTTTTACTTGAATATAATTGTGAAGAAAAACGGTACTTTTAGTCCGCTTCATTGAAGTCGTGACTTTAATAAATCCCCTCCATGCAAGTGCGCGTCTGTCTGACTCCGCTAAGGTGCATTTATTTTGACGGACACCTCCGGCAGGCTTCACTATGTTTAACCAATTAAACGAAGCAGCCTTGTCACGTGACCATAGTCAACTTCAGCTGGGGAAATTTTGTTTCCGGATTAAACAGATCAAAATCTTGAGTAAAATATTTGGCCACTATACCCAACCCTGATTGCATAGCACTAACTGGCAAAGTCTTTAAGACCTACCTGAGATTCTGATCTGAATTAAAGAGAAAGGGATTGGGGGTCGTTCAGGAGCCAACAACATCTCTGAATTTTCATGACACTGATGCAAACCAATCAGCAGAACAGCATCTTTAATAACGTCCACCAATAGAAGACAGGCTTTTTAGACACGTAATTTGCTGTCATACGCAAAGATGGCATATTTTGAAAAAATTGGGCACACTAAAGAATTTAATATCATATGTTTGGAAAAATGTCACAGTGAGGGGCCAAAAACCAATTTAAGGTAGGGACGTCATAACCAGGGGGTCTACTGCAGTTGCACCTAAACACAAGTTTTCAAAATTTGCATTCTGTATGCAATGAATGGAGACATTATTCATCATATCCGGTTCCACACTGTGATGTTTTAATATAAATAAAAAAAAAAACATCATTGCATTTCCAAAACAAAAGCGGATTTTATGAAAATCAAAAGCCACAAAAACACAAACTGTAACATACTTAGCAGACATGGGGACTTGAGACTTAGTGACTTGGACTCGAGTCGACTCGAGTCGCTGTTTTTATGACTTGTGACTTGACTTGGACTTGGCAATCTAAGACTCGGGACTTGACTTGTGACTTGACTTGCCCAAGAAAAAAATACTTGGGACTTACTTGGGACTTGAAGGTGAAGACTTGAGACTTACTTGAGACTTGCACATGTGTGACTTGGTCCCATGTCTGATACTTAGCCTATTAAAGTGCAGCCCAATGTTGTTACCAGTACAAACAGCCGTTCTCAAGGAAACTGGTGGCACTTTTGTTCTTGAGTTACCAAGCAGCTACTGATCAGTTAGCTGGAACCAAATCCTTAAAACCATCTGACTCTATGGCAACATGAGTCAACGTGTTTTAACTCTAAGGCAATAAGTTAGAAAGTGAAGCTTACTATGTGTTGCTTCTACAATTTTTTTTAAGTTGTATCTTCCTTAAGTATGATTTCTTATTTTAAAATATTTTAAAGTGATGTCATTCTTAGTAAAAATGTTCTAAAATGGTAGATGATTGTTCTCATTTACGAAAGTATCACAAAAATCTAAAATGAGCACAACAATCTACCAAAGTAGACAATTTTACTTATTTTAAGTAGGATTTATACCCTCTTGCCCCCAAAAATTAATATGAAAAATGTCTTGAAATGAGAAAGTAACAGTATTCTTGAAATAAGCAACTATTCTCCCAAACGTATATTTCACAGTTTAAGTAAAATAACACCAAAAATAGTTAGCTGGAATAACTGTGCGAGCAGATTGGAATACAGTGAAGCCAAATGATATTTTAAACAATTTTGCAAAGCAGAGTGGGCCAAAATTTCTCCACAGTATTGTGAAAGATACGTTTGATTTCTGTCATCACTGCCAAAGGTGGCCCTACTCTATTAGGTTCAGGGGGGGCAATTACTTTTTCACATAGGTTTGATGTTAAATGGAATCGACGTTTCAAAACTATTTTTTGTATTTCTTTGGGTTGTCTCTGTGTGATATTAAAATTAGTTTGATGATCTGAAACCTTTGTGAGTGAATACTATGTAAAAATCACAAGAATCAGCAAGGGGGCTGATACTTTTTTACAGCACTGTATGAAGGAAGAAAACTATGGTAGACAGAATTGTCATTCGAATTAGAAATCAGTGGGTATGTTTATTCAAGGACTAGTCGAATTAAGATCGAAATTTTGTTTTAATTGTTTGATTGTTTTGTTATTTTGATGTTTTTTTCTGGGGCACCTGGGTTCGGAACCATTACCATAAGGTTCTATCCCAGACTATTCGCAATTCAACTTTTAATCCTTCCAGAACGGATAAATGTTGTATGCTGGGGCTTTACTTGAATTGTTTACTAACATCAATATGGGTTGAAAAAAAATCTAAATTTTAAGGGAATTACTGTTTTCTTGTCATCCTGGGAAAAAATTGGATCACGCATGATAACAGTCAAGTGTGTATTTGAGCACAAGACGTTGCTGGATTGTGTAGTGCGACCGAAAACGAGGCTAAAAAGCACAAGGAAGAATACAAACTCCGGAGACTCGGTGACCAAACCTCACATTTTTCGACCCAGCCTTTCACAAGGTTTTTTGGGGGTACCCTTAGCAGCAAAGAGGCAGACATTTATGTCACACCCCTTTCGGTGAGGCGCGTGTTATGTAAATTAAAAGCAAGTTTTCTGACCAAACAGTATTTTTTTTTATGTTTAATATAACTAATACTCTTTCAATTACTTTTGCTTATTATTTTTAAGGGATTACATTTTTACCACTAGGAGGCACTGAATAGTACACACTGTCCCTGGAAGGGGGATTAGCACTTGTGAGGCCCCTTCAAGGTTTTTTATTTTCCTCGTGCTGAGATTTTGAGTTTTTCCTTGCCCGCATGTTGGTTTAAGATCAGGGGATGGGTTCATTGTAACCTGTGTAGTCCTTTGAGACATTATGTGATTAAGGGCTATACAAGTAAATGTGACTTGACCTTTAAAGTGCCACGCTAGTGGATTAAGAATTCATTTATTACTGATTATCATATTAAAGCTTGATGATAAAATATATATTTTTAGAACTTGTGTAGGTAATTCTAAATAAATTATATTTGAGAACAGTGGAATGCTTTTATTAGAACTTTTTCACAGAAATTCTGATTTGGTCCAGCCTCACCCAGACCTTAGCTCCTTTGCCCCCCAAGTAATTTGAGTTTCAGACCCCTAATTCCAAGCAATATTGTTTTCCTTTAATGAATGCTAAATAATACACAGTGTCCCTTTAAGGTACCGTGTGATTTTGAACTTATTTTTTCGCTTTTTAGTTCTCAAGTGAACCGTTAAGATTTCCCACCCATAATTCAAACAATTTTTGAAAACTAGTTTGGCACTCCACACCAGAAATTGTATTTTTCCTCATCCTTTTTTGCGTTCGAGTTTCACGAAGGGCCCGAGTAGTCCTTGTGTGTCCGCTGGTGTGTACGCAGATTGCTCCTTTGTGAAAAGGCCTTGCCGCACATCCCACAAGCGTATGGCTTCTCGCCCGTGTGAATGCGTTGATGGATCTCTAAGTGGCTGGCTCGGTCGAAGCTTTTGCCGCAATACGGGCAGATGTACCACTTCTCCTTCACTTGCCGCCCTGACGCTCCCTTGTCCAGCCTCTGATCGTCCAAAATGCCGTTGCCTAAGTTAACTTTCTCCGAAAGTAAAGTGTTCTGGCTCTCACCAGGTTGTCCAAGGGGACGCGTTTGCCGTAAACCTGCCGGCGCCCTCAAGTGGCCCGGCGAAGACGTATCGAGGATGTCTAAGGCGTTTTCGATGATCAAAATCTCGGAACCTGCGTTCGGAGGATGGGTGATCAAGATGTAGTCCGTGTCCTCCGCCGTGTCGCTGTCGGACACCGACGACCAAATGTGGCTGTCCTGATCCTCTTCACGAGCTGGAAGCCGGTCAAGGTCAGTCTGCTGTTCCACGATCATCACGTCATCTTCATCGCTCTCTCGTCTCACAAAGTCTTTGTCGGCTACGTCGTCATCGCGAGAAAGCTCGATGGAAGTATCTGGCAAAGGTAGCGCTGCTCTGTGATTGGTTGAGGGCTCTGCCTTCTCTGTGGCGCTCTTTACAGGCACAACGATGTCTGAAGTTGAAGCTGAAATCAAATTGATAAAATAATGTCGGTCACAGTGGAGTATTAGCAACACTACAAAAAAAGAATATATTCTTTTTTTATATATAGGGGAAACCTTTTTTTCCAGTTCTGTGTTTTTGTTTTGTTTGGAGATGGCTCTGGGGAAAGACTGTCTCCGAGCCGGTTAGTCTTTATTTTAAACCGCAGTGTGTAATATTGGACCACTAGATGGTACTCAATCGTCTAATGCACTAAAAACCAGTGCCTAAGAGAAAAGCGCAGCAGCAAGTTGCCAGATAAACAGGACGGCAACCATAGGTTGGGATTCTATGTGAGAGAAATAGAAATTTCTCAACCTATTATTTTTTGAATCAAAAATAACTTTTAGGGATTTTTGCCTGGTATTCAAATCAATGGTTTATTTTCTGAATGAAAGTTTTTTTGTACCACTAGAAGGCATTATATTAGTGATCCCAAGAGCCAAGAAGAGATCTGCAGGTTCGAGAGCCTTCTCCATTCGGGCCCCGGTGCTGTGGTATGCTCTTCAGAGATTTCATCTGCAACCTCAGTGGAAATGTTTAAATCTAAGCTTAAAACACACTTCTATTCTACAGCATATTAATAACCTCTATTTTATGTTGAAAATATCTGTGTATTATTTGCCCTCATGTAGGTTTTAGATCAGGGGATGGTGTCATAATAGTCTGTGGTTTGCAATAATCTGTGGTCTGTGCAGCCCTTTGAGACTCTTTGTGATTAAGGGCTACAAAAATAAACATGACTTAATCAGGAGTGTCCGCTGGGATTCTGTAAAACTTCAATTTACGATCAACAACTTTTTTTCTCCGATTCTGGAACACAAACACACAACATGACGAAAACTAGCAACTTCGACAGCAATCTTTTCCTTTGTCTTCAGACCAGCGCAAGTATTCTTTTGCCTCAGGACTAAGCCCCGCCCACGGGATACGGCTAAACGTTTACAAACGAATAAAAGGGTTCGAGTTATTTTAGAAATTAATATAAACTGGTAAATAATTTAAAACAGGTTAATTTTATTTGGATTATTAATAAATACCGACATTTGCTTAGAATCGTCGTTCTTGTCGTAAAGTTCTTGTCAAAGTAGCATTGTTTTTTTCACGTTATTTTTGTAATGTGTACTCTAGAGTAAGATCGTTGTATGCATTAGACTACCGCTTCTTTCCCCTCATTAACGCTTAACGTTTAAAAACAAGTAACGTTACCTTTTTTCCCCCAAATTTAAACAATGAAAATATTGTGTCGAAAATATTATTATTATTTGTATACCCCTAAATCACAAATGGTCTCAAAGGGCTGCACAGGTTATTGCACAGACTATTATTACAGACTATCATTACACCATCCCCTGATCTGAAACCAACAGGAGGGCAAGGAAAAACTAAAAAAACTCAACATGGGAAAAAATGAAGAAACCTTGAGAAGGGACCGCACATTTTAGTCTACGGCTGTTTTATCTTGAAGCGAGACAAAGTCTTTGTGCGTGTCACTTTTGGTTTCAAACAGCACATTTTGTTTTTTTATAAAAACAAATAAGAAATAGAGAGCGCTCTAAAATCTACCTAGTTTTTATGTCAAAGGGTTAGTATGTGTGGAGTGCAAAGGCTAAACGCGATGTAAACACTGCTCACTACATTGTAATCAACGACATTAAATGTAATTCTAATCGAAAAACTTGCATATAATTACGCTTTAAACGACGACGTTGTTGTTGCACGTGGTTCTATTCTTCCCATTCCACCGCCGTTGCGCTGCAACGCCGCTTTGTTTACGGCCGAAATCACCTTGACAACACGATGGCATGACAAAGTCAACGTTTGATAGACAAAACCAAATATCACATTCTAAGTGTGGCAAATAGAACCTCTTCATAAAATTTGAAAGCGTGTTCACACGGCAATATAAACGTGAACCGTTTTTAAAACGGCTTTGTTTATTTACCACAGTTGCTTGTCGGAGTGGGCAGCGTTCGATCGCCTTGCTGCTCCCCACCCGAGGAGTCGATCGCTGCAGGCGACGCGATCGCCTCGCCGCGTTGGTTCTCCAGCAGCTTTTTCTCCAAAGCTTCCACTTTGCGTTCCCTGCGGCGGAGTTCGGCGTGGACGAGGGCGAAGGCGTCTTCCCACAGCTGCGCGATCTCCAACACGGCAGCCCGGGCGAGCGTCTCCATGATGGAGGCTAACTTACTCTGGAAAACTGCCCCGTGAGTCGGTTGCGTCGACATGGCTTATGGTGAATTATTTCTATAGCACTTTGCGTTTTTTTTAACAATTGTGTTTAAGAAATTATTTGTGGCCTCCTCGATCAAGCAAATACGGACGAGCCGGTGTAGTGAACTGTGATACAAACAGGAAGTACTCAGAGTCACGTGATGCAAATCTACGGCAAGTGCGAGAGTAAATGCTACATAAGTTTATCTCATCTCATCTCATCAGCCGTACCGCTTATCCTCATTAGGGTCGCGGGGGGGCTGGAGCCCATCCCAGCCATCTCCGGGCAGTGGGCAGGGGACACCCTGAACTGGTTGCCAGCCAATCGCAGGGCACACAGGGACAGACAACTCATTCGCTCATTCACACCTAGGGACAATTTGGACCGGCCAATTCACCTGAAATGCATGTTTTTGGAACGTGGGAGGAAACCGGAGTGCCCGGAGGAAACCCACGCAAGCACGGGGAGAACATACAAACTCCGCACAGGAAGTCTGGAGCTGGATTTGAACCCACGACAGGTTCCAATGACATGAACTGTGCCGCACAAGCGCTAACCACTGCGCCGCCGTGCTGCCCATAAGTTTATCATCAAAGTAATTTAGCTTTGAAAAGTTTATATTTTTGGGCATGTATTAGAATTAATTCGTCTGTATTGGTGTTGATAAAAACAGGGTTGGGTAGGGTTACTTTAACTGGATTACTTTCAATTACTTTTGGATTACTCCAATACCAAATCTGCTAATAAAAGACAAAAGAAACTAAATATGAATAGAATTACAATTTTTTTGTGCAGGCTTGGGGAGTAGCAGAATACATGGAACGGCAAAAATGATGTTGGCAAGCTGTTCTGATTTATTTTCATTTTGTTTCTGTCGCATTTTATATTAGTTTTGCCGGAGATCAAAGCCAGGAGATAAAGCTTACCATGTGTTGTGAGCCATAATTGTGTTCATATTTAGTTTCTTTTGTCTTTTATTAGCATATTTGGTATTGGAGTAATCCAAAAGTAATTGAAAGTAATCCAGTTAAAGTAACACCCCTTTTCTCCCACTCTGTCTTTTTCCTCTTTCACTCTCTGTGTCTCTTTTTCTCTTCCTTTGTTGCTCTTTGTCTCTTTCTCTATGTGTGTCTTTTAACCTCTTTTGCTCTAACTTCATTTTTTTCCTTTTCTCTCTTTTCTCTTTCTCTCTTCATACCCTTTGCGCTATCTTTTCTCTTTTCTCTCCTTTTGTCTTTCTATTTCTCTTTGGTTTTCTTTCTTCCTATCCCCTTTTCCCCCCTCTCTCACGACTTTTTATCTTTTGTTTCTCACGCTCTCTCTCTCTTTTTCTTTCTTTGTCCCGCCCTCTGTCTCTTTCCTTCCCTCTTTCTCTTATTTCTTTCTTTTTTTCTTTCTCTTTAATCTACTAGTCCGGCCCCCGACAGAATGTTTGTTCTATCGTGTGGCCCCCGAGTTAAAATGAGTTTGACACCCCTGAGCTAGGGCGTAGATTTGGCATGTACAGCATGACGTGCACCCACCATTATCGACACAATATTATATTACCAAGACCAAACTTAGGCCCTAGAAAATAAGAGTAAAAAGAAAACATGTAAAAAGAAGAATTTCTAATCATATTCAATATATCTTTTTTCACAATTGCGTGTGCTTGCTACTTGTGGCGATGGCTCTTTGCAACAAAACATTTAATCAAATTATTTAAAAATTTGCCGCAAACCCCTGATGTCAAAATGAAGACCAAAGTTATGACTTTGTGTATACTTGATATCACATTTTACACAGCCTTCCGATTTGGAAACCATAAAGCTGAAATCGAGATGCGACTTCTTTTGTAAAGGGTTCCCTTGTACCTTTTCAATTTTTCCACTAGATGGTGGTGTAGTATACTAGTTTTACAGTGAATTTGAACGTTATCGCGGACATACTATTCCATCATTCTTTCTAACGCAATTTATGTTACTCCATGCCCATGGTTTAAGATTTTAACCTTGTTGGGGTAACAAGTGGGAGCGAACTAATATGAATATGCTCTGGCAGACCTCAAAAGCATTTTCTGTTTTGTTTTTTTGGTTTGTTTTTGGGGGAGTTGGGAAGGTTAGAATAAATCATTTAGATACGATATTCCATATTTTGCTTTCTTGTGCAATTTAAGTCCTGACGGGTGAAAATACTTGTCGTAGCCCCTTCTACATCACGCATGCAATCTTATTAGGAATTGCTCATTACAAAACGAAGGAAGGAAGGAAGGAAGGATGGAAGAAAGGAAGGAAGGAAGGAAGGAAGGAAGGAAGGAAGGAAGGGAGGAAGAAAGGAAGGAAGGAAGGAAGGAAGGAAGGAAGGAAGGAACAAAGAAGTAGAATAGAATAGAATATACCTTTATTGTCATTGTTACAAAATGGGTTGAACATATTGTGACAACGAAATTGGACATGGCACTCCAGTTTCACATTTAACAGTGAGGATAAAAGAAAACAAAGAAGATAAAGGAACAAAGAAGATAAGGTTATAATTTACACAAAGAAGATAAAGGTTATAATTTACACAATATTTACACAAGAAATGTGGGCACGTTGGATGTTACATACAGTAAGTAAGGAAAAAGAGAATGAAAAAATGTGAAAGGAACCAAAGACATTCTAAAGGTACATAGTGTAATATTTGACCACTAGATGGCACTGTATTATCTAATGCGAATGAAAACCTGTGCCAATTGGGCACAGCGTAGCAGCAAGAAACCAGACAAACATGGCGGCGACTACTATAGGTATGGGTTTTCTATGAATATTTCTAGAAATTAACATTATATGATAGTTCGTGTATATTTGGATTTTATCCAAATAAAGGGTTTTTGTTTTTATTGAAAACTAAATTTAACATACTTTCCCTTTAGGTTTTATTTTTGTTATTTTTTTAGGGACAACTTCATAAAACATTGTAAAACTTAAAAACATAAATAATATAGTACAATCGAAAATAAAGCCATGATGACCACAAATCATAACAATTTTAAAGTTCCAATTTAGGCACATGAAAATTTAAAGGGACACTGTGTAATATTTGGCAACTAGAAATAGCTGGATGGTGTATTAGAGCTAAAAAGCACAATGAAGAATACAATCAACAGAGACTCAAATTGATCAAATGCACCATTACACTTTTCCTTTTTTGCCCAGCCTTTTTGTAGGCTTCGGGTACCTGTAGCAGCAGGATGGCGGAAAATTATGTCAGTTTTTTCTAGGTGGGGTCAGTGTTATATAAAGTACATTTCACAATAAATGAGTAATTTTAAAAAATGCATGTTTGGATGATAGTTTGTGTTTTTTGCTTATTTTGCTTATTTTTGCCAATATTGTTTTCTTTAATTTTTAATTCGTAAAACGTTTTTTCCACCACTAGATACACTAAATTATATACACTGTCCCTTTACAGCACGTGTGTCAAACTTATGGCCCGCGTACCAAATGTGGCCTGCAAAGAAAAATTACGTTTTCCGATAATACATGTCAACTACGATACCCGCGAAGTGACCACTTGCTGCCATTATACAGGAGTGTTTCGATATCAATGTAAATAAATGGAATTGAGAAATAATTTATCCCTAAAACATCCAAGAAGATTTTATATTTTTTTTTATATCTAGTTTATTACACATTATATATGTGTGGCTACATTATTTTAATGCCACTGTAATTTTTGTAACCTGAATAATCAATAATTTCACCTTTATTTTTGATGAAGGAGAATTTTCGGTACGTTTTATGATACAAACAATTCAATTATTATTACCGTAGTTAAATTTATAAGTTACTCTAGGCCTTTTGAGGACAGTCCTGTTGGGGATGTGGCCCTCTGCGAAAATGAGTTTGACACCCCTGCTTTAAAGTATTTTATTACATGTTCATACCTGTCAACCTGTACGTTTTTGCCGTACAAAGTATGTTTATTATGCATTTTAAGACGTGTACGACGTACGAGAAAATCTATTCAGAAAAACGCAAATTTGTCAATTATGGGTACCATCCGGTATACAATGACTATCACGAAACGGCAAATCAATCAAGTCAAACGAGTTGCCCGCGGTATCCTCTATCTCGGTATCGTTTTTTTTCCGGTTGCAAACGAAGCCAGCGGTTCGATGCTACTGTGCGCATGCATCTGCCGCCTCGGATTTCTTGTGGTAGTTATGTAGTGAAAGGAAGTCTGTCTCTTTTTAGAGAACCAGCTTTTTCGTCTCAACTCATTAAAGAGAGCCGGCTCTCAAACGGCTCACTTGCTTTGATGCATTATATTACAAATCATTATTGTTGTATAAAGAAGTTAAGAAAAAAAGGAAGTATAAAAGGAGAAAATGAAAAAAGACAGGTTTGTGGTTATCCCTTTAATCAGTATACTACCAACAATAATCTAATGCAGAAAATGAATTCATAATTTAAATAAGAAAATATATCTCATCTCATCTCATCAGCCGTACCGCTTATCCTCATTAGGGTCGCGGGGGGGCTGGAGCCCATCCCAGCCATCTCCGGGCAGTGGGCAGGGGACACCCTGAACTGGTTGCCAGCCAATCGCAGAGCACACAGGGACAGACAACTCATTCGCTCATTCACACTTAATTATATTTGCACGTATTTTTTCCTTCTACAGTGAACGTCCAAGCTACTTAATTTTTGAACTTTTTTTTTAATAATAAACTTCATTTATGTCGAGCAACTCAGTATCTCACAAAAAAATGTTAAATAACAATATATATGATATAACGAAAGACATGTACAATATAACATATTAAACTTCATAAATAAACACGTTTGATAAGAAAATATGGTGTAAGATTGTTTTGTATTTTGTAAGGGAAAATACGTCAGTTTGTAAGGGCATGGAGCCGTGGAGGTTGACAGGTATGTTTATAAGTTACTTTAGGCCTTTTGAGGACAGCCCTGTTGGGGATGTGGCCCTCGGCGAAAACGAGTTTGACACCCCTGCTTTAAAGTATTTTAATACATGTTTATCCTTGTGTGCCACGTCTAATCTCGTTGTAAACAATGCTCACTACGTCTTTTTCAATGACAATAAAGAAGTAGTGATTCAGTAGTGTGAGACAGAGGTTCAATTGGCCAAAGCTCCTGTCACTCAAAGGCGGGCGGGGTCAGTGGCGAAGGAGGGAATGGGGGGGGAGAAACAAGCGACGACGAAACGGAGCTGTCAAACTGCAACCCCCGCTCTGAATTATCGCCGCGGGCGGAGAGAAAAGGCGAACATGCCTCCACTGGTGCGAGGAACATTATAGAGAGCTAATTCTCACCGAGGCATCGTTAAGTGGAGGCGGGTTGTGTATGGAGGTGGGGGACGTTGGAGTTTTAGTGGCGAGCTAGCTTAGCAAGCCAGTTTTGTTGACAAACGAGCTAGCCCCTCATTCCCAGTTTTGTCGTCTTTTTTACTGGATAAACTTCTTTTTTTGATGATATTACGCAGCATGAACTCCTCTCGGAAATCCCAAAAAGGTAAGCATGAATTTGTGAATATAGGTGAGTTTGTTACTCAAACTTCAATTTCCTGTCTGGCGTCATACAACGACAACTTTCTGACACATTTTTAGTGTGGCGTGGGAAGGACTAAATACGTTAAAGTAAGACCCTTGAGTTAATCAGATTGCTTCCAATGAGTCCGCTTTTGGCAGCCTGAGCCGTCTGCGGCATCTCAGTAATAAGTCTTCCTGACCCCCGCGGAGGATGCCGGTGAATGTCGCTGGAGCTCCTCGAGGAATGACAGCTATGTACCCGCCCGCGTATCGCTGCACTTCGGGGGCAGATGGTCATCGGATAAGAGCTTGCTTGAATGTCACCTTGCTCAGGTATCATACCTGTCAATCTCAGCAAATTGATCCCCTTATTAATGATTGCTATTTCCCTTATTGAGTCATAATAAACCTTACAAATACAACGCGACACCTATTAACTCACATCAAGACAGACTGTGTGGAATAAATAAAGAAGGTAATTTTTGTAAATCAGTTAATTTAAACACAAACAATTCTTTCAGCGTCTTTCGTAGTTCTTTCCCCACTTGTAGTGAATTACGGAGCAGTATTTTTGCACACAAATTGTTATATGGTGTCATACCTGTCAACCTCCACGGCTCAATGCCCTTACAAAATGTTGTATTTTCCCTTACAAAAAAATCTTACACCATATTTTTTTTTCAAACGTGTTTATTTATGTAGTTTAACATGTTATATTTTGCATATATATCATATATATTGTTAATTAACATTTTGTTGTGAGATCCTGAGTTGCTCGACATGAATGAGGTTTATTATAAAAAAAGTTCAAAAATTTGGTAGCTTGGACGTTCACTGTAGAAGGAAAAAATACATGCAAATATAATTAAGTAGAATAATACATTTTCTTATTCAAATTACTAATTCATTTTCTGCATTAAATTATTGTTGTTAATATACTGATTAAAGGGATAACCACAAATCTGTCTTTTTTCATTTTCTCATTTCATACTTCCTTTTTTCCTTAACTTCTTTATACAACATAATCATTCGTAATATAATGCATCAAAGCAAGTGAGCCGATTGAGAGCTGGCTCCGGTTCTCTAAAAAGAGACGGTCTTCCTTTCACTACATCAAACCGCTCGCTTCATTTGCAACGAAAAAAAACCGATAACGAAATAGAGGATATTGCGGCGAATTCGTTTGACTTGATTGATTTGCCGTTTCGTGATAGTCGGTGTATACTGGATGGTACCCATAATTGACAAATTTTCGTTTTTCAGTACAGATTTTCTAGTACAGGTTTTCTAGTACGTCGTACACGTCTTAAAATGCATAATAAATGTACTTTGTATGGCAAAACCGTACAGGTTGACAGGTATGAGTCATAATAAACCTTACAAGTACAACGCAACATTTATTAACTCACATCAAGACCGGCTGTGTGGAATAAAAAAGGTGGTAATTTTTATAAACCCGTTTATTTAAACACAAACAATTCTTTCAGCGTCTTTCGTAGTTCTTTCCCCACTTGCAGTGAATTTACGTAGCAGGGTTTTTGTACACAAATTGTTGTATAGTGTACACAATTTGAAATGATCAAAAATGTATAAAATGCAGGGAATTGTATAAGTTGGTATGAGATATCCTGCAAATTTTGCATTCCAATGGTCAAAACTGAGCAAAGTTTCAGGTCATCCAGATGTACAATTTTAGATTTCAAAAGCAATCATTGCCCTATTACTCGTACAATGTGTAAAAAATAGTTATTGATCGATACAGGTATCGGTGCAGATAAACTGCAACCATTTCCTGCAGACCAGTTTTCATGCAGACTTTGCTCTTGGATAGTTAAACCTTAGTGGAGTTTCAGGTTATCTAGATGTATAATTTTATATTTTGAATCCAAATATTGCAGTACAGTACTCTCAGAATGTGTCAAAATTAGTAATGGACCGACACTGATAATAGCCTTTTTCAGGTATCAGTACTCATGATAATCGTCCTACTTCTAGTAGCTATTTAATGTCAGGAACTGGACATTCAATGAACAATAAATTCAATATCAAGTACAATACAATTTTGCCATTCAAAGGTACAATAGAGCTCCTGGATATGACATTAATCTGTTCTATGGTGGGGATTACCAATTGAAAGTATGGTAAAGCGGGGAAATGAATCAATGGTATTGAGTAGCTTATGCGTTCCGAGTCCCTGGTAACCTTGATAAAAACATTATTACAATAAAATATCATATAGTAAGTATTAACAATCGGTAATATACATGTGTTTGTTTGAATAACTGGCGGCACGGCGGCTGTGTGGTTAGCATGTTCACGGCACAGTTCTGAGGTCATGGGATCAAATCCAGCTACCAGCCATCCTGTGTGGAGTTTGCACGTTCTCCCCGAGCTTGCGTGGATTTTCTCAGGCACTCCAGTTACCTCCTGCATTCCAAAGACATGTCTGTCAGGATAAATAGCCGGTCCAAATTATCCCTAGGTGTGAATGAGCAAGTGAGTTGTCGACCCTGTGTCATTGTGTCATTGGCTGGCAACCAGTTCAGGGTGTCCCCTGCCCACTGCCTAAAGATAGCTAGGATGGGCTCCAGCACCCATGCGACCCTACTGAGGGTAAGCGGTGCAGATAATGGATTTATGGATGATTAAATAACATTTAAAAAGAAAACTCATTGTATTCACCTTTGTTGTGACATGACTTGAGACAGATCATTGTGGTCACACCATATTCATCCACAGTAATGTTCTTAAGGACAGTCAATATGTTTAAAATAATAACACTCATACCTTTGGAATGACCCATATTGAGAAATAAACCTGAAATGTACCCAATTGTGACCAATATAATAAAAACATCAGCAACATGTTTGGTTTTAACTCAAAGATAATATGTCTTCGATTTTAAAAGGCAATTTTAAAAATGAGCAAGCATTTAATTTTGAGAAGCTAAAGTTCTTAGGTCTTGTCAACATTTTAATATAACTAAATAATAAACAAATAATATAATATAAAAATAGTTGTTGATTAAGTTGATTATTGTTGTAGTTGTCGATTTATTAATCAGTTAGTCCACCTCCAATACAAACTTTATTCAGAAATTTGTTTTTAAACATGTGTCAATTAACACGTAAAATCTGAAGACGGTTTTACACAAATAAAAATACTTTTGCTTTAAAATTTCATAGCACATGTACTAAGAAGTTAAAAGGCTTGTAATCATACTCTGTATTTAAATAGAGGGGAAAACAAATAAGAAGGTAAGTGTAAACATTTTCTCTTTTAATTACAGTACTGTATATACAAATTAAAGTAGTAAAATTGATAAGTCTTTGGAAACATTCAATACCCGTGTTTAAAAATAAGAACAGTTATTTAGATTCCTG
This sequence comes from Urocampus carinirostris, assembly GCF_059441175.1. Taxonomy (NCBI): domain Eukaryota; kingdom Metazoa; phylum Chordata; class Actinopteri; order Syngnathiformes; family Syngnathidae; genus Urocampus; species Urocampus carinirostris. Next base: position 58,486,290 of record NC_142349.1, on the reverse strand, counting down.
TACTTAATTAAAAGTAAGCAGTCCGAATTCTGAAATGTTTTTTTTTTTACTCTTGGCTTGTCCCGTCTGATTATTACATCAATTTTGTATATGTCATTTACAAATTATCACACACTATCTAAAACCAGACAATAAAGAACACACGAAAACATTAAAAGTCAACTACAATAAAAAAGGCCTGTGTGTATTAAGGTTTAGTCATAGTGTTATTAATTTACCAGGAGAGAAAGGGTGTGTGTTCACATGTAGAGGGAGGGTGGAAAAAGAAGACACGGCTTTGGGCTTGGTTCCGATTGTGCGTGAGAGTGTAAAAGATAAGAAAAATAATGTATGTAATGTAGTGTTTTGACTCTATTCACTTCAACACAAATCAACCTAATCATGCGAACATTAGGTTGAAACCATAATACTTTAGAACCCCGGGATACAACATTAATCCGTTCTTAGATGGGGATCGTAAAGTGTAATTTTCGTATGGCAGAGGAAATCCAATGGTAATTAGCTAATGCGTTCCAAACCCCAGTGCCCCAGACAAATACAGTATAATAACTAAATAGTATATAGTACCACTCATATTTACAGTATGTTTATATGTTGAAACAACAATATACGTGTAAATGAAAAAAAAATGGTATTTACCTTTGGTGTTACGTGACTTGACCTGACTGGTACTGTGGAGTTAGTGGGTGGCTGCAGACCGGGCAGGAGATGGCAGATTCAAATTAAAACAGATTTTAAAAATTCTAACTGCGACGACTGTCATGCCTTTAAAAGACTTTGTGACTTTAATCACAGATCATAGATTTGTTACAGCTATATTCCTTAGCAAGGGTAACGATGGGTGTGCCATCTTCGTATTTCGTGATGATCTCAAGCTTCATGTCCATTGTTATCATCTTTTTGCTTCTCTCTTTATCATCAGTGAAAGTCTTGATACCCATATCTAAACAAATTAAAGTTTGTTACATGAGATTCTGAACTGAACAGAGAGAAATCAAGCATTGTGGTAGGGAATTCAGGCAATAGCAATCGGCACCTTCAGGATGCCATAACGCAAACCAATAGCACACCAGTTTGAATTTTATAGGTTTTTGCCATGTCAATTAGCGTCTAATAAAAAGCAAATACACACTGAACAATCCGGCTTGCAAGAATTAATTTAACCAATTCAGTGCCAAAACGTAAAAAAATGTTTTCATGTTGTTTTAAAAAAATATATATATATACTCTAAAGGCCTTAGCGCTGCTGATAAGTACGTATCAAGCCTCTGGGAATGTTTTTAGTATGATAAATAATTACCAGATGGCAGGAATGGCGTTGATCAGATGTTTGTCCACACCTAGAGGAGATTCCACTTCTTCGTTTTGCTTATCCTCTATCAAGCAAGTGAGTGGCCCCCGAGTGACTAAAATCGTGTAATCACATCCCCAGAAACATAGGGGGCTGAAAAGTTCTTGCATAGTTCATGCTTCGTTCATGAAAAAATAGTGTTTTTGCATAAAATGTTAAGATATTGGAGGTATCACAAATGCAAAAAAGCACCAAAGTGAAAGTTCTGCCTTAAATGCATTCTTTCACACTGCCATTTTTCTCAGAAGTTTTTCTGTAAACGAGTATTTTTATGCTCAACTGTTTACTTAATAATGGCAAACGCCAGTAACACTTTTTTATGTAGTTTTTGAGGGTTAAAGGTTTCTTTTGATATGTCATGTGCCCTTATAGCTAGAGAATTACATTTACCGTAGGCTTTTAAAAATGAGTAAAAATGGCAAAAAATGGCTGGAACCCGCACTTACCATTTGTCTGGCATTGAATGAATTTATGACAATTACAAGAAAGTCAAATTGCAATCTTTCCCTTGAAGCTTCACAGTGAGAAAAAAAAATCAATTTGTGTGTAGTAACTCAAGAAACGGGAGAGTCTTTAAATGCAACCAAATGCACACAAGACACAGCAGCACACTTTCCAATTTGCCACAAATCATTCTAGTAGCGAACTGCAACAAACATTATTCAAATTGCGTCATTTTTCATGCCGACTACCTCATCAGTGACAGATGTCAAACCCTAGATGTACGATTAAAAACAAGAGACCACAGCTGTCTTTCCTGAAAATGTGTAAAAATGTCATTTGAACTCTCAAATTTGACCTTTAGGGTAATCCCCCCAGCCACCTCTTTCGTACCTCAAGCCAGCAATCATCGTAAACATCACGTGTGCATAATTTATTGCTGACAGCTTCTATTAGTGTGTAATCCAGTGGGACACATCTGGGTGGCGTAACTATGGTCTTCTCACCCCTCCACCCCCCCAGGCCACTCCCTGAGGACTCTCATCTGGTTTGTGCTAACAGGCCGCATTTTACACTGCAAGAAAAGAAAATCCCACTCCCTTTTCCCCCTCTGGTTCTTGTGGTATTTTCAATGAGGGATTGCTACATACTGTGTATACAAAGGGTGTAGTTATAGGGAGCAAATATAGATGGAACACGTGCCTGTTTCTTGTTTAAATATACGTGAAGTGAAGCGGGCATTCCCCCAAACAATGACGAGAACTTAATATGCAAATCCTTTGGGTTGACTTCTGATTTTTAAATATTTTGATAGAACTTAAGTGTTTCTTATCATGTGCAAGTGGCAATGAATAACATAAGCCCGACATTGACTATATATTTTATGCTACAAAGAAGGTGTTATTTTGGGCCATGGCAGTAATCCCAATTCTAAACTTCAATGTAACAAATTATGTCAATCAGTAAAATTGATTTTATCTTTGAAGACGTGTTGGATCTATGCTAAAGCAACACAATGATATAACTTAAGCCAAAACTCACAGTGTAATATTGCAGTACAGTGAACCCTCGTTATCACAGTGGTTAAGTTCCAAAAACAACCCATCACAGGCAAAATCCGTGAATTAGAAAATTGCCTTTTTACAATTACAGTGTCACACAATTTAATATTTTTTTCGATGCAAAACGTTTTGTCAACAAGGGTTTTAGAGAAACTCAAAATAGCATGATAATTTTCACTTGGATTTAGCAAGCGGATTTACGTAGGTTTACATGACATACCACAATGTTATTGACGCACAGGTAGGAGAGACGTTGACTGTTCAGCCAATCAGAATGCGTAACACAATGCATGCTGCAAATCACTAAAGTAGCAAAACCGTAAATGTGAACATTATTTATAGCATGGGTTCACTGAACTCGGATTCTTTTTATTTAATAAACAAGGAAAAACAGGGCTAAATCGAGCAGCTATTGACACAAAAAACAAATCATTTTTACTTCAATAAATAGTATCCAGAACAATATGTGTCACTTTAACTGAAGGTTAACTCATTGATTAGCGTATTTCATTACTAATACTTTCTCAATTTTTGAAGAATGCATAAAAGAAGATTACAGGGAGTGCAGAATTATTAGGCAAATGAGTATTTTGACCACATCATCCTCTTTATGCATGTTGTCTTACTCCAAGCTGTATAGGCTCGAAAGCCTACTACCAATTAAGCATATCAGGTGATGTGCATCTCTGTAATGAGAAGGGGTGTGGTCTAATGACATCAACACCCTATAAGGTGTGCATAATTATTAGGCAACTTCCTTTCCTTTGGCAAAATGGGTCAGAAGAGGGACTTGACAGGCTCTGAAAAGTCAAAAATAGTGAGATATCTTGCAGAGGGATGCAGCACTCTTAAAATTGCCAAGCTTCTGAAGCGTGATCATCGAACAATCAAGCGTTACATTCAAAATAGTCAACAGGGTCGCAAGAAGCGTGTAGAAAAACCAAGGCGCAAAATAACTGCCCGTGAACTGAGAAAAGTCAAGCGTACAACTGCCAAGATGCCACTTGCCACCAGTTTTGCCATATTTCAGAGCTGCAACATCACTGGAGTGCCCAAAAGCACAAGGTGTGCAATACTCAGAGACATGGCCAAGGTAAGAAAGGCTGAAAAACGACCACCACTGAACAAGACACACAAGCTGAAACGTCAAGACGGGGCCAAGAAAAATCTCAAGACGGATTTTTCCAAGGTTTTATGGACTGATGAAATGAGAGTGAGTCTTGATGGGCCAGATGGATGGGCCCGTGGCTGGATTGGTAAAGGGCAGAGAGCTCCAATCCGCCTCAGACGCCAGCAAGGTGGAGGTGGGGTACTGGTATGGGCTGGTATCATCAAAGATGAGCTTGTGGGGCCTTTTCGGGTTGAGGATGGACTCAAGCTCAACTCCCAGTCCTACTGCCAGTTTCTGGAAGACACCTTCTTCAAGCAGTGGTACAGAAAGAAGTCCGCATCCTTCAAGAAAAACATGATTTTCATGCAGGACAACGCTCCATCACACGCATCCAAGTACTCCACAGCGTGGCTGGCAAGAAAGGGTCTAAAAGAAGAAAAACTAATGACATGGCCTCCTTGTTCACCTGATCTGAACCCCATAGAGAACCTGTGGTCCCTCATCAAATGTGAGATTTACAAGGAGGGAAAACAGTACACCTCTCTGAACAGTGTCTGGGAGGCTGTGGTTGCTGCTGCACGCAATGTTGATCGTGAACAGATCAAAGCACTGACAGAATCCATGGATGGCAGGCTTTTGAGTGTCCTTGCAAAGAAAGGTGGCTATATTGGTCACTGATTTGTTTTTGTTTTGTTTTTGAATGTCAGAAATGTATATTTGTGAATGTTGAGCTGTTATATTGGTTTCCCTGATGAAAATAAATAATTGAAATGGGTATACATTTGTTTTTTATTAAGTTGCCTAATAATTATGCACAGTAATAGTCACCTGCACACACAGATATCCTCCTAAAATAGCTAAAACTAAAAAAGCCCCACTCCAACTTCCAAAATATTCAGCTTTGATATTAATGAGACTTTTGGGTTCATTAAGAACATGGTTGTTGTTCAATAATAAAATTAATCCTCAAAAATACAACTTGCCTAATAATTCTGCACTCCCTGTATGGCTAGAAAAAAACTGCTATCTAGTACTAGCACTGACTTAACTATCATCTTTTTTTCATGTTCGTCATCTAATGAAATCCACAGTTTAGCTATGTTATGAAAGCATTCCCAAGAATCCAATTAGCAGAATAATTAGAAATAAAGCTATTTTTGAAAACAAGAAATGAACCAAAGCCACCAAGCTAGAGGATAGTGCCAGCTGCTAAGACCAGCAGATGTACAGTAGGTACTGTATTTGTCTGCTTATATTTTTATTTTTAAGTCAAAGGGAAAATCGAGGCAAGCTTGCTTAACTAATTCCCCTAAAGGTAAACCACAGACACACATAAAAACCCTTTTGCTAATCTTTTTGTTGCTAATTGAGCTAAGTTCTTGCAAGGTATTTGGGTACGAGGTGTGAGGTACTCAAGTTTGGTGAGGTCTTTAAGGAGTGTATTTTTGTAAGGACCACGGCTGTTGGTTTAAGGAGCCTGTGAACACAAGATGGATTCCCCTTCCCCCAATTACAAAGGCAGTCAATCGTTGGACATTTGTGTGTGTGTCGCTGCCGGCTGTTTCCAATCAAGATCAAATTTGAATGGTAGTTGCGGCTCTATTCTCAGCGGCAGCGGTGGTTTTCAGCCTTCTAAACAAGAGCGCTGCCTCTCTCCCTTGTCTATTCTCGCCGGCCAAATTAGAGAGCCGAGGCCTGGCATGGTCCACTGGCGTTTTTCTTGGCACACTGGGACTTTGTCCCGGCGTTTGATGCAGACGCAAAACGAGGGAAGCCGGAGGATGAAGAACCTTTTAAGGGCACCGTGGTCTTATGAGTCGTTTTATTGGCTGTGATGACATGTTAATAGAACACAACGAACGCTGTTTTTAGGTTGTGATCTTATGACAGCACAACTTGGTCTCACTTTGATTAAGGCGTCATCTCTTGACTTTCATGTGTGTTATTTATAGCTGGAGTGCCTTCCACTTTTAAAATTTTCAAACATTAGCGTTGGGAAAAACTAGTGTTTCATTTTTCGAAATATAAGTGTCTGTTTATTTCATTGTTTGGTTAGGGTTGCACCTTATACTATGAAGCGTCTTATCCTTCCCTTATCTGCACCGCTTATCCTCACTCAGGGTCGCAGGGGTGCTGGAGCCCATCCCAGCTATTTTTGGGCAGTGGGCAGGGGACACCCTGAACTGGTTGCCAGCCAGTCGCAGGGCACACAGAGACCGACAACTCACTTGCCCATTCACACCTAGGGACAATTTCGACCGGCCAATTAACCTGGAATGTTTTCTTTGGAATGTGGGGGGAAACCGGAGTGCTCGGAGAAAACCCACGCAAGCACGGGGAGAACATGCAAACTCCGCACAGGAAGGCTGTTGGCTGGATTTGAACCCATGACCTCAGAACTGTGCTGCGGACACTCTAACCACTCTTTTGCTGTGCCGCCTAGAGCGACTAACGTGTTAACAAGTTATTATTTGTATTTTATTTTAATTTTTTTTCTTGTAACACTAACCGCAATAGGGCGCTGTAGGCCTATGTTGATTAGCAGTAACTTTTCGAGGTGGGGTGCATCGTTTGAGGTGTCCTTAAAAAGTTGAAGTTAAGAATTATCTTCATTAAATGGGGAGTGCGGCATTTGAAAACTTTATGCTGCAATCGTGATTTTAAGCCAGGAGATAGCAGCAGAGTAACAGACTATTTGCGTGCAGTTCTGAGACATGCTCGAATAAACTTGTCTTTTTTCATCTTTCTGGGGGGTTTGTTATGCCCTAAACAGGCCTGACAAAAGTCAGTTAAAAACAGATTGGCACAATAGAAAATAAAGCTTAATAGAGAATATATTTAACTTTCAACTTATGGCCCGCGCACCCCACTTTTAAGCATGTGTTAACAATGCCCAACTGAGTTCAAAAAGCATTTTTTCCACTGCGCCTATCTGCTTTAATCAGAGCTGTTTGGAGCGCAACACATTGGATTTGAGGGATAGGGGCTGGGAGAGTGCTGGAGAGTAACAAGACGCTCGTTCTACAGTTTTTTTAAAATTTGTCATCATAGCATTAAATTGGTGAATGTAAGAAAAGGCATGCTTCTAGTAGTCCAAACACCAACGCAAACCCCCCAAAAGATGAGAAAAGAGGAGTTTTTTACTGCGCGTATTAGAAATACGTGTACTCGCTCACGCAGGATAAATGAGCTGACTGAGGCTGCAAACATGACTTTAAGCCATGGGGTGGCGGCAAAGAGTAACAACGTTACAGATTCCGTACTGCCCCTTTAAAAATAATTGTGAAGGGCTTAGCCAAAATGGCACCATAAAGTAAATCAATCTGCAGATCACAAGCTGCTCATTGGGAAATATGCAGCTGTAAACAAAAATCAAGGAGTTAGTTAAGTTGATGAAATGTGATACAGACTACAATTATTTCATTGGATGGTTAATTACTGGGTATTTGGAGTGACACGGGTAGTTTTGGTAAACTATTTAATATGTTATTTATGCTATAGTTATTGTAATAACTAGGAATATGTTAGTATGCCAGGCAAGTTCTCAGTTGTGCCATGTAGCGTGAGCAAACCTCAGCCTGTTTGTGCCTCATTTTTATTCTTGAATTGCCCGGCATTTGAATTTTAAAATAATTCTATGTTCTTAGTGTTAGATTTTATCAACTACTTCTCCTAGAATGCAATTTATAGTCCAGTGCAAGTAATACAGTGGGACCTCGGTTATCGCGGTTGATGGGGACCAAAACCACCCGCGATAAGTGAAAATCCGCGAAGAAGCGGCGCACCTCAAAAATATAAATAAATAAATTCTATTTTTTTATTTTTTATTTTATTTTTATTATTTTTTTAGACCCGGTTAATGGGGACCAAAACCACCCGCGAAAAGTGAAAATCTGCGAAGTAGCGACGCCCCTTCAAAAATGCTTTTTTATCTATCTATATATATATATATATATATATATATATATATATATATACATAATTTTATTTTATTATTATCTTTTAGACATGCGAAGCTCTGAATCCGCAAACGTGGATCCACGAAGTAGCGACGCCCCTTCAAAAATGCTTAAAATATTTTTGGGAAATAATAATAAAATTATTATTTTTTTTAATTATTATTTTATTTTAGTATTTTTTTTAGACCTGCAAAGCTCTGAACCCGCGAACATGGAACCACGAAGTAGCGACGCCCCTTCAAAAATGCTTAAAAAAAAACCAAACACTTTTTAATAAAAAAATATTTTATTTTATTATTATTTTTTAGGCCCGCGAAGCTCTGAATCCGCGAACGTCGAAGCGCGAAGTAGCGAGGTCCCACTGTATATGCTTTTTTCCCCCTTCTTTCTTGTGCATTTTATGGCCAGAGCAATTTATAATCCAGAAAATACGGTAGTACTTTTGAATAATGTGAACAACATCGCTGAATAGTTGTTGAAGGAAAACCTTCTGTGGAAATTTGTAGGTAGGTGGTTTGGATGAAGATGTATTTGGTGCAGCGTCTGGAAAGTTTGGGGTTAAGGAGCTACTTTTGGGTTGGCGTAATGTTGCTGAATAAAGATTTAGAGTTTGGGTGTTACCGATGTGGGTTAGCGGTTACGGTGACACTTAAATTCATGTATCTTTCCATAGATCAGTTTTAGTACGGCTAAAGATTTAAATCAGGGATGTCCCTTTACAACATTTTTAATTCTGATTCAATGCCGATATTGCAGTTCTTCACTTTTCCAATACAGTACTGATATAATCAGATCTAATATCCCTTGGAATGATACATTCTGGGGGATTTTTTGGAATGTTTTTTTTAAATAATCGTGTATATATATATCTTTTGGCTTTATTATTGTACTGTTCTCAGCTCAGGGATGCTGCTGAAAATGTGAATTTCCCTTAGGGGATGAATAAAGTACCTATCTATCTATCTCTATCTCTATCTCTATCTCTATCTCTATCTATCTATCTATCTGAATTAGACACACTACTTTTTTAAGTTTCATTAACATTCTAATTCTGGTTAACATTGTAACTTTCTATTCTATTCTTGAAAATATTTTTTACATGGTTTAGATAAGGGAGTAAACAACTTTATGGAATGTTAAATAGAGGACAAATGACATTTTTTCTGCCTGCTTTTCTAAGAATAATGTTAATGTTTCACCGTGTATGGGGATGAATAAAGTACCTATCTATCTCTATCTCTATCTCTATCTATCTATCTATCTGAATTAGACACACTACTTTTTTAAGTTTCATTAACATTCTAATTCTGGTTAACATTGTAACTTTCTATTCTATTCTTGAAAATATTTGTTACATGGTTTAGATAAGGGAGTAAACAACTTTATGGAATGTTAAATAGAGGACAAATGACATTTTTTCTGCCTGCTTTTCTAAGAATAATGTTAATGTTTCACCGTGTATGAATTTGACTGATTTTTTCACCAAAATCATAATATCAAGTTTATCTTTTTTCCTTGAATAATAAATAAATATAATATGAGGAGACCTTTTCTATTTTGACAACCTAATGTATGTTGTTTAAGTGTCAACTAAATATAAAGCATTATCTGTCCATCAATATTAATAATATTATTATTATAACCAAAATAGCTATCTCCTTCACAAGCACTGTTGTTTTGATCACGTGGGCTGTGATTGCAACATCCAGGCACTGTTTGATAGAAATCCAGGAGCGAAATCGGGAATGCACGGCCTGTGTAAGAACGCCAATATCTGGGATAAAAGCAAATATGTATTATAAGATATCCAATACTGTTATTGGATTGGGACACTCCTTATTCAAAAGGTAATGCTGTACAATTTTGGTGTCTACAGCCATACATAAATCTGAAAGCAAAGGGTGATAATGAGCAGAATGTGCAAATTGGAAAGACTTTCCCATCACCTCACCATCGATTAGAAATGATCATTTGCTGTTCTTACCATCAGACATAATTGGGTTACAAAATAATCAGAGTGATCAAATGTCAGGACTCAAGACAGTTAACTAGTTTATACTAATGAAATGGTGCACACCATCATTCGAATAATCTATTAAAGAATCCCGGGAGATCTGCGGTTTAGGTCGATGAATTCCAAAGACGCTGAAGTGAGAGAAAGGCGCTTAAGTATTTTACTGAAGGCAATGTCCCTGAGGAGTTGTGGGTCAGGTTGACATCTCTTGAGAGTAAATAATTTGTTTTAGACTGGGTTAGTAATATCATGTCTATTCAGAGTTGGGGTTTTACAAGATGTCTTTTAGGAAAATGTTTTCTTCTTATTGTGTAATATTTAGTTTTTGACATATTTTCACTGTGTTTTTCAATCTACATTTTCTTGTGACTGATGAGTGAAGAGAGCACTTCTGAAAGGTTTGATGCAATCTCTTTCATATTTTTCCACCAGTGAAATAGTCCACGTTAAATTATAGAAGAACGTACTCCCAATGAGTTATATTCTTATCTGACGTTAATGTTCAAGTCTAATTTTCATGAAAGAAATTATTCGCATCTTAAAAAAAGAGAAAGGTTGTGAAGCATTTATGAACAGAGATAAACCTAACCAGAGTTTGCGCCTCTGTTGAAAAAAAAAACTGAACGGCACCAAGGTGCATGTCACCTGAGAGCCATTTTCTTGACTAATCTCTTAACAATCACCTAGTGTTGCAGCCATAATGCTTCTGAGCTTTATTTAGCATTGCTCGTGAGAGCTGCTTTTCTAGTTCACTTTTCTGGGGGAGAAAATTGCAACGATTTAAGGCCCTTCAATCATATGAAAAAAAAACAACTACATTGGAAACTGATTTATCGTCCTTGAATGGATTTTCATCTCATCATTGATAGTTCCTCAATTCTCTCAAGGTCTCCACAGGCCCACTTCTCGACATGTAAGAGCCCCCAATCCTCGTTGGACCCCCCAAGCTGTGAGCGGCCATCGCTGAGCCCACGTCGGCAACCTGACAACAATCGGGCGCTCTTGTCATGTGGGTACAACACAGAAGAAGATTCACGATACCCCGACTGGTGTCTTTGTCATCATCATCATGGACCGGAATAAACGCAACTCAATTGCCGCCTTTCCCACACGACCCGAACGCCTCCCCGAAGACAGAGATTGTGTTGGAGGGGTAGGGGGGTGCGAGATGGGAATGGGACCACCATCACAGGTGGGTTTTTCCGCATACATGAAAAAAAACTTGACATCATATTTAAGATTGAGTTTGAATAGATAAAGTTTGGGTAGCTGGTGATTTTCTTTTAAACCCCTTGGCACTAAGTGTCATCATTACTTCGTGTCGTCATTGTACGATTAAAGTGTCTCTCTCCCAGAGTTAAGATCGGACCTAAAAAAATCCCTCCCAAGGCCAACCAATTAACTTGATTTGGGGAACTGAGCCCAGATTAAACCCAAATTTTAATTATTTTTATTTGTGAGGATTCTGGAGGATTAGGGTGATTTGGGCTGATTTCGGCCAAATTTCATCTTCAGCTCTGGTTGGGCTCGGGTTTAAGATTTTACATCTAATCTCTCTGAATATTCGTTTTATTTATAATCCAACTTTTTTCCCCTAGCATTTAAATGTGTTTTTTTTAAATTACAAAAAAATGCAATATTTTATTATTCACACTTAAACAACTTAAATATTAACGAACATTCAGCTACATCAGTATATTTTTTCTTAGATTTGGTCTACATTTTTTTGATTTCCATATTTGACAAATTTAGCACTTTCAAAATTCCAGCTATTCCAGAGACATATTTGGGCCAACAACTTATAAAAAATATTTTAATATATTTGTTTTCTTCGAATTATTGTTCTCAAAATTAAAGCATCTTTGAAGAAGTTGTACGGAATTTAAACTTTTGTACTTTCTGATGCCATATCCTGGCTTGGATCATCATTGCAGGCTCTGTCAGCTCCTTCATAAAATAAACTATTCCTTTTTTCATCTTTCTTGGGGTCTGGGTTGGTGTTTGGACTATACTTGAAGAAGGTCTCTTCTTACTTTCGCTATTTTCAAGCCACATTAACAAATACAAAGCTTAACCCGCAGTGATGAGCATGACATCACTCTCCAGCACTTTCCCTAGCCCCGATTCTCCTACCTAATGTGTGTTGCCCCAAACAGCTTTGCTAAAAGTAAGATAAAAGCAGATAAGCCCCGTGGAAAATAAGGCATAAGGCCTCTTTGAACTCAGTTGGACATTGTTAGCACATACCTAATAAAGAAAATAATTACTTTTCAACCTTTTGAAGGACACCTCAAATGATGAACCACACCTTTAAATATTATTTACTTCCAGTTTTTATAGTTAAACGAGACCATAATTGTATAACACTTTTCATGCATAAAAGTAAAACTGGAAGTTCTGAAGTAAAAACAAACTCCTTCTTCCTACCCCAAACATTCTCAAAAACATGCTTGATCATACAGACCTCTCACACTGCCAAAAGAACAATGGTCAGAATATAATAAACACATAAAAGGGGACATGGCACAGAGAAACTATGTGAGGTGAAGAACAAATGCATGTGGGGAAAAAAACATTGAATACAACCTCAAAGGTTTTAGATTTTACTTGATGTCAAAAATAGAAGTCTGGAATATATTCAACTAGATATTTCCCCCTATGTTTTCAGAAAATAGGCCGTATTAGACCAAAGCACTTATTGATTGCAAATCTGCAAATTCCTCTCTCAGGTGGGCCGGGTGTGCCCGTCGTCCTACAGGGCCCTCATCAGTGCCTTCTCCTGCCTTACACGCCTTGACGACTTCACTTGCGAGTGGATCGGTTCTGGCTTCTTCTCTGACGTTTACAAGGTGAGCATAAATTTAACGCAGATCACGTTTAATGACGCTCGTTTGTGCCTGGTGGTCTCCTCCGTCCGAGGCTGACGTTTTGAGGTCAAGATGGACGCCAATCACTTAAGAAGCATCACGGGTGGGGGGTTGCTAATGCTAATGCGCTTCTTAGCTGTCACTCTTGAGGATGGCAGTCACGCGAGGAAAATTAAGTTGGCATGTCAATCATCAATTGACCAGCAAAAAGTTTATAGAGTCCAAAATTAAGTGTTTTGACGAGCAGTTTTCTTTTTTTATTGATTCCTCAATGCATTGTAGTTTGACCTATGCCTTTTTTAACCTCTGACGTATACCTTTTTAATAATAAAAAGTAATAATGATACTGAGCGATTACAGCTAATGTGTTATTGATCTTATGATTATAATTTTGAAGATAGTCACTGATAAAGCAAGACGGCAATGTATTGTTTATCTCAAAATAATTACTAAACCTTCAAAAAGATGGAGGAGACAAAGATGTCTTTGCCCTAAGGACATCAGGAAAAAAGTATATGGGAGATCAAATCACAACAAAGCTAGACACCAAAGGGAAAAAAGATGGGGGATGTGAGTGACGTGTGAGGAATAGGGTTGGGGGCGGGAGTCCCTCTGACGCTGACAAGTGGCCATCTGTTCCTCCTGCTGTCCTGTCAAGCCAAGTCCCCCTATCCGTTTTTACCGATACAGCATTTCTACTTGGAATAAAACAAGCAAAATAGCCCTGCATTGCCGGGCATTCTCCTTGGGCGAGGATGTCTTGTTGTAAATAAGTGTCGCTTCCCTAAAAAGAGCAGGAATCACTAATTGCTTGTCTAAAAAGGACACGGTGTAACTAACTCGCGAGCCCAACAACCCCCCTTCTCGGCACTCGTTTTCTTCCGCTTTAACAACTTGTAGAAGTATGGCTTTCCGCTCTGCTGTGAAAGAAGCGCCGCACGGACCGAATAGCTATGGAAAAGAAGACGCCCCATCTCACTAGCTCTCACCACCAATGAGCGACGCCTAGATGCTCACTGGCTTGGTCCTATGGCACACGTTTCAACAAACCACGGCCTCCAATGCCCAGCAATGGCGGGCCACGTTTGATTTATTTGGTATTTTTTAGGGGTGCGTTGACACATAACATAGCATAAAGACACTCCCAGAGCTCTTAAGTACAACTGTGTAAAATTCAAGTAAATTGTTACAAACGCAAACACGCACACACACAGTTTTTTCATTGTGTTTTAGGAATCAAATCTGTGAGTTTTGGCAAAAAATAACACATCAGCTTTAGCATTACATTTTTACTGTAGAATATATTCACTTAAACATGATGAAAAAGAGTTGCAAATCTTTTGTTTTGAATTGAATTAACGAGATTGGAAATTACTCTCTAGGGTCTTTATAACTAGTAAAGACTTAAAGGGACAGTGTGTAATATTTAGTGCCTCCTAGTGGTACAAAAAACATTGACTTGAATGCAAAGCAAAAATTAATGAATTATCATGCCAAGGTTATTTTTTGTTTAAAAAAAAAAAAACATAGGTCGAAAAAATTGTATTTCTTTTACATAGTGGAGTACCTACTTAGAAGCCGCTGCCATGATCGTCTGTCATCTTGCTTCTACGCTGTGCTCCAGGCACGGTTTTTCATTCTCATTAGACAATACAGTGCCATCTAGTGGTCAAATATCACCCACTGGATGTTTAAAGAGAAAAAAGGTAAGACCATCAGGATAAAAGGTAAAAATATATATTAACAATGTAGTGCTAGAGCCTGGCCTAAACTATAATAATAGTGCAGTGTCATTTAATGACTAGTGCATTGTAACAATAGTGCAGTTAAAAGAAGAGCAATGACATTTAGCTGCAACAAAAACCCCAAAATAAGTCACATGGTTCATATTTTCACTTTTTTTTTTTAAATAACTTGTTTTAAATATGAGTTAGCATGTTTGTAAAACCGTACCCAGTGAACTTGATTCAGATCATTTTCTGCTCTCGACATTCCTACACAGTCAACTATGTCCACCTTGTCCTTGTGAATTCGGTCAACAATCTCACTCCTTTTTTTGTTTTGTTCTGACAATGTGTGCTTGCTGTCAGAGCAGCTTGTATGAATTAACTTGCATAATTCAACATTGAGTTCAGTGGGGTAAAAAAGGGAAGTACCAAGCAAAACTGAGTCTTACACAGCACCGTAATTTAACTTTTTGTCAGTCAGTAACTACTTACGTGGGACTTGAGGCCGATGCTTTGTTCCTGCTATTTACGACCGTTGCGTAATGCCGAAATGGTGTGATATGCTTATCGAGTGAGGACTGAGTTACGTGACTATTATCTAACAGCCCGACGGGTGGAAAATAAAATCCCGATCATGCCCAATCACAGAATATTGATCTGTTATTTCGTTCCATGATCCGGCATTTGACCTCGACGAGGCAGTGTTTTTCCAGCAACTGCTAATCGATAATGGCTTTTCAGGTTCGGCACCGGGCATCCGATCAAGTCATGGCGCTCAAGATGAACAAGCTGAGCAGCAACAGAGCCAACATGTTGAGAGAAGTGCAGTTGATGAACCGCCTCTCGCACCCCAACATACTCAGGTACGCCCCTGCCTCATTAATAATGAACACAAAATAGTCCTTATATCATATCATATTCATATCACCGTATTTTGTGAACTATACTCGGCATTTTTTTCATAGTTTGGCCAGGGGTGCGATTCATACTCCTGTGCGACTCATGTGTGAAATTGGTAACACAATATCATTTCACATGTTATTTTCACTCTAAATTGCAAGAGGGCGCCCTAGGCCTGTGTTGATAATTTCAACAGTGCCGGTAATTTATAAAAACAACTGAGAAGGGCTGAACTAAAGAGGCACCAAAAAGAAAATCATATTCTGCCGATTACAAGCTGCAAATAGGGAAATTTGCAGCCAAAAACGGTAATCGAGCAGCAGAAAGAAATTTTGGAGTTAGCGAGAAACTTGTAAGAGACTGGCAAAATGCGACGATGAGTCTGACGAAGGTGACGTGAAAGAGGAAGTGGCACATCATCTCCCTCCCAAGTTTGAGGACTTATTTAGAAGGGAACTAAGGATGAATGTTTCAATGGATTTAGTGATTAAAAGCGAAACTGATAATCAGGTGAACTTGTTAGCATGTTCCATATGCTAGAGTTATCTAAATAAATCTTAAATATATATACACATATATATATATAGCAGCACGGCGGCGCAGTGGTTAGCGCTTGTGCGGCACAGTTCATGTCATGGGAACCTGTCGTGGGTTCAAATCCAGCTCCAGACTTCCTGTGCGGAGTTTGTATGTTCTCCCCGTGCTTGCGTGGGTTTCCTCCGGGCACTCCGGTTTCCTCCCACGTTCCAAAAACATGCATTTCAGGTGAATTGGCCGGTCCAAATTGTCCCTAGGTGTGAATGAGCGAATGAGTTGTCTGTCCCTGTGTGCCCTGCGATTGGCTGGCAACCAGTTCAGGGTGTCCCCTGCCCACTGCCCGGAGATGGCTGGGATGGGCTCCAGCCCCCCCGCGACCCTAATGAGGATAAGCGGTACGGCTGATGAGATGAGATATATATATATATATATATATATATATATATGTTACCAGACATGTCAATCATATACACTTTTTCAGCCTGTTGCTCTCTATTTTATTTTAATTTTAAATTGCCTTTCAAGATGGCATGTATGTTTTTGACGCGGGGTTTTGCCAAATAAATTTCCCCCTAAAAGTCGACTCATACTCGTTGCGACGAATGTATGTTTTTCCTACTTAAATATTAATTTTCTATATATACATATACATATATATTGTGAATTAGGATTAAACCTTTTTTATTCAATAAAGAGACAAATTAATACCTATTAAAACATGTATTTGTTATTTTAAATACAACATTTTTTTTACTTATAATACTGTTAAGAAGGCAAATAAACAAAATGGAGGACTCAGGAATCAAAAAGCATATTTAGAAATAAGTTTAAAAATACTAAATTCATAGAACTATACAGTTTTTAACTACCTATTATTATAATCCTAAATATTTGTGTATTACACACAGCACTTTTTTTCTTACCTGAAAAGAACTTCAAAGATGGGGTGTGCGTTTTACACGAGGTTCCACCGTAATTGTGCAATAATTGAGCAGTCGCTGACAATAATCGTAAAACATTTGATGCAAAGGGAAACAACCCTTTGTTGGATCTGATGATGAATTGGTATTGGGTTTGTAGATTATGTGGTCAATAATGACTTTAATCATGGCCACACATATTCGACGTTTGTCACTCACAATGCTTACTGAGTGGAGCTGAAAAAGTGAAACCAAAATGTATACTGGTTTTTAAATAAAAATAAGGGGTGTGTGTTATACACGAATAGAAAAAGTTAGATCGTAAATAAGATCTTGTTTTTGTGCTGTAAGATTATGTGAAAGTTATTGTATTCTACAATGTATTCTATAAGGGAGCAGCAACTTTCATACCCTGCCGTGGTGGGGTTTTCTCTGCATTCTGGCGTTTGTAGGTGGGGGACCGTGCATATGAAAGTGTTTGTGTGTTATACAATGTGATCCTTGTTGCCTTTGCCTCCTGCAGCATGCATAGGCATGGTGTGTTGTCAGGGAACAATGAAGAGGCTCATTGTTGGACTCCAAACAAGCTGAACTTTTCTTGGGCTGGAGGGAGACCTTTGATAATTGTGTTTATTCACAAGCTGAACACTCAGACAAAACGGACATTATCAAACCATGCAAATATGAGAAAACTGGTCATATAGGATGCAAGAAACATTAATCGGCTCTTAAAATTCAACCTGGATCCAAAAACATTATAAAAGAAGAAACATATTTTTATTCTTTTTTCATATCTGATTAAAAACACGGATGTCTTGGTTGTATACGAATCTAAAACTGAATAGTTGTATTTTAATATATTCTAGTTGAGAAGATTATACAAAATAAGTGAATAGTATATCATAAAATAGCCCTTATTGTCATTTATTACAACCTATTGTACATTGTTTACAACAAGATTAAACGTGTCACTCGCGTATTAACATGTAATAAAAGACTTAAGAAAAAAAATGATAGGATGGATAGGCAATGTAGTGTAGCATGGTAGTGCTTGGAAATTGGACTAAGTTATAAGTGTATCAGAAAATAGTACAATGAGAAATAGTTCAATGGCATCAGCACCAACATTAGGCAAAAATAAGAATGAATCAATCAAATATAAATATTTTTCTAAACATAGGAAAGATTTGTTTGCATTTTTGCGTGCTTGTTTAGGGTGGTGATGGCTCTGGGCAAAAAACTGTCTCTGAGCCTCTTAGTCCTTGTTTTAGTGCAAAGCAGGTCAAAGAGGTGGTGGCCAGGGTGAAATGAGTCTTTAAAAATGTCATCGCCACTGCTGAGGTAGCGCGTGCCAGAAAATTCCTCCAGACTAGGCAGAGCAGCTGATGAGTTTCTGGGCTGTGTTGATGACTCTGTGAGGTTCTCCTGTTTGCTACCGTCCAGGAGAACCTTGTTACAATTGCCCCCACTTAATCAATTGAAGAGATGTTAATAATGCTGTTATTATTCTTAAAGAAAATCTCAAACTGATTGGCAACCGCCCCAAAAAATCACAAAGCCTATTTAGTGTTTGGTTGATTGCACTATCCCAAATTGGGGAAAAAATGGTAAAGACATTTAATAACTAACTTTTAGTTGTATTGATCCCTAAATGATAGAAAATACCTAAAACATGTCTTAACAGTCTTAATACTTGCTAGTTTAATATTAATGTAATTGTAATATGGAGATATCTAGTCGTATTGTAACTATGTTTAGTGTTTATTGGTCGCCATTAGACTTTTTCCAAACTACAATAGCAAGAGCGACTAATAAAGATGTTTTTAAGCTCAGTTATTAGCATGTATGTACACGTTTTCGAGAACAAGGAGGAAATCACCTTGGTAGGCCAGGTGCAGTAAAAAGTGCTGGAACAGCAAACATGCACAAGAGGCTCTTGTCTTGTCTGGTCTTGTCTGCTGCTGGAATCTCCGGAATTTTCTTTTTTTGTTTTTAAGCTTTGGTGTTTTTGTTTTCTCAGGAAAGTTTGACTTTATTTTGTTTATATTATAGAATGGCTATATTCTTTTTTAACACCTGTTTGATATTGAATAAGTGCAACTTAAGAGACCCATTTGGTTTATTGTTCCAGAATGTTAATTACTAACACTATAATAGCATATTTTATTCCATTCCAAATCCTGTGTTCCTTATTTTTCTGTGCTCCTTTAGGTTCAAAGGAGTCTGCGTTCATGAGGGCCAGCTTCATGCCTTGACGGAGGTAAGGGAACACCTTTTTACAGCCAAGCTTTACTGAACAAGTTAAAAGGGTTGTGGACGATATTCTCTTCCCTGGCAGGTAAACATTTGCGGCAAAAATAGACATGTCATGAAATAGCCCACACGATGGGCTCGCGCATGTGTGTGGTCGGACTCGGGTGGCCGCCTCATGCTGTTTTGCTGTTTTGTCATTTGACCCTCAAAGGGCCCCGAGTGCAGGGGGGGTTGGAGTCTCAAATGGAGAATCGAGTCACTCTGTAGCTCATGCATCAATTCCATGAGCGACAATGTTTTCCCTCTTCAAGTCAGGGGTCACCAACCTTTTTGAAGCTAAGAGCTACTTTTTTCTTTCTGATAAGCATTAAGAGATACCAGTTTTATATGTATTTCCTAAATAACAAGTTATCATGATATTAATGTGGTATTTTAAGGTATTTTCAGGTTGTCATTATTATAGGTAGGGTTCAAATAGTCAGCCAACCACTACACCATCATTCCATTTGGAAGTCAGATTTCCTAAAAAGTCACATTGACCCATCATCATTTTCAGAACTTGTTTACAGGCTACTGGGTGTCTTAAGGGGGGCTACCTGCATCGTTGGTGATCCCTGCTCTAAGTATTGTTGCTGTATCATTTCCCAAAGTGATTTTGTTTACTTTTTATTGAGCAGGAATGTTTTCAAGTTGCCTTATTTGCACCATCTCTTTTCTCTCTCTTTTCTCTAAATGTCTGCATATGGAAAATAAATTTTAGACACACATACACGGCAAAACATATGCCACAAAAAATCATCCTGATAAATACAGTGCAAGGACTAATATTTCATATGGCCTAATTAGAGCTTTGAGTTAGTCAAAAAGTGGGAACTTCAATACATGACAATTCTGTTGACAATAGCTGTTTCCCCAAAATTCTCCCATGTTTTTTTTCCTGCAAACCACTACTACTTGGCCATTGACACCACCAGCTGGCGTAGTTGTGTAAACACTTAACAAAAAACTTTACTCCACGTCAATAAAGAGAAAAATACCAAAATCCCGGGAAATGCATTGAAATACACCGGGTTAATGATAGATAAAAGATTATGAAATTCAATGGATGTCTAAATATCTAAATAACATGTATAGCATGTTTCATATTTAGTACGTGTTGGGCTCCCAAATACAATAACATATAAATCACACCACAATGCAAATTTGAATATCTACTTGTTTTCACAACCGGGGGGAAATTTGAGATCCCAAGTGTTTACTTTTCAATGCTCTTTCTTTGATTGAAAATACAAACAACATAAAAATGTACATAATATGTACCTGCATGCCACAAGGGTTTAAAAGTTTAAAGGATAATATTTTCTGTATTAGGTATGTGTTTACAATGTCTAACTGAGTTCAAAGAGCCTTTAAGATGGTTTTTCCCCACTGCGCCTTTCTGCTTTTACCTTACTTTTTTAGCAACGTTGTTCCAGTACATGCAACACGTTAAGTAAACCAAAGAGGGGGAGAGGGAGTTAGTTTGGAGTTATTTTCGTAACGGCAGTATTTTACTAGTGTAGCATAAAAATGGTAAAAGTAAGAAAAGGCCTGTTTCAAATACCGTTCTTACACCAACCCTAACCCCCAAAACATGAAAAAGGAAACGTTATTTTTGAGGCTAAATGCACGCACTTGATGACTGAGCTGACGAAGGTGACTGTGACTGCGATTATGACTTTCAAGCCAGGAGATGGCGACAGAGAGTAACACAAGTTTCACTTTCCGGCAGGATACCTTTAAATAGTTAACAAAGAACTTTTTACATATAAAGGTATATTTGAATATATTTTTTTAATGAAAAATACAGTGTGTATTTAGTGCAGTAAATGGGTCTGCTCGTAATTTATTCATTTAAATGAAACCCATAATTGATTTCTAAAACATAAAAAAAAGGTTTGTCCGATCACATCAACACATATATATATATATATATATATATATATATATATATATATTATGTCTTAAAGCTGGGAATCAATTAAAATAAACAACTAATTGATCTCAGTTTTGAAATAAATTAATCGAGATTAATTTATTGAATCCAGATTTAACAAATGGCAGTATATATGCGTGGAAAAATAAGATTACATGTATTATGCCAAATGATGTAGGCCTATACTAAGTACAGTAAACGTGCATACAGACTGTGTTGACAAAGATAGCTTTCATAACAAAGATATTCAAGTACTGTTGAACTGTAAATTTGCTGAAAAGCTGTTGTAAATATTTCAACAAAAAATGCATACCAATTAAAGGTAAAGTGCATAAAGCTTGTGGTGTCAATAACAAATATTCCATAAACGAAATATTCAAGTTCCTTATGTAAACATCGAAAATACTGGTCTACGAGTGATCCCAAGAGCCAAGAAGAGATCCGCAGGTTCGAGAGCATTCTCCATTCGGGCCCCGGGGCTGTGGAATGCTCTTCCCCCTGAGATTCGATCTGCAACCTCAGTGGAAATGTTTAAATCTAAGCATAAGGGTTGTCTCCGCCCTGCTTTATTCCTGGACCCTGGCTATTTCAGCTGAAAATGAAAATCTCCATTCTGATCCCTGTATATCGCATTCTTTTCGCCAGTATAGTTGTCGGACAGTCCTGAGATTCCTGCCTTTGCAAGTGTTCACATTTGTTTTAATTTAAAATACTTTTTGGAGCAGTATATATTAGCCTTTTGCCTCTGGATTTTGCCGATATTCCCTGTTATTTTGTGACATCTAGCGGTGATTTATTAAATAGATATATTATGATTACAGTATGTTATTTTTGCATTTTCTCTATTCCCTTTAGTAGCATTACTACGGAAAATAATTGTAAAATACTTTTGAAATTTAGTTTTACAATATCAATTTTGTTTTTCCATGGAATATTGTTTTTTGGCTGCGACTTGTTGCGGTTAATACTTCGGCCTGAAGTAATAATTCAAATCTGGACTAACTGCAGGATTTTTTTAAGCTGCTTGCAAACAATGCTTCTCTGTCTTACTGTTAACAGCGCACACTTATACACACTCTACAAAATAAAATCTACAAGATCGATGTGTCAAAACGCATCAAAATATTCTAATATTTGCGGCACAATACAAGAATGCAAAAGGGTTACACAATTTTTGCAGGCATTCAATCAGATTGAACCAATGTCACGCCCGCTGAGTGTCATTTCTTACTCTGAGTTATTTAACAGCATCAGGCTATTGGCCTAAATCCGGGCTCTGATCCATGTTAACCACTTGCGTTCCGTGACGCCTTTGCGTGAGGATTAGAGCGTCTTTGTGGCGGGGTCAGCAAAGTTCTTTCGGATCAAAGACACCCTTCGCTCAGCAAAGAAAGAGAACTTCACTTCTTGTCAAGCTAATCAAAGTGGCGGCACGCCAGCGAGTCTGCTAGGCCTGCGGGAAAGTTGTCTAGTGACCTGGAACTGGTCTGCCAGCTAGTCTTGGGCAATTGATACTTCCTATGTCCAATTGGTTCATCTATCAAATAAACACTGTAGTGCGCTCATGAATGGCACCTACTGCATGAATTAAAGAAACCAGGTATTTTTAAAATGCATTATAGATAGGGGCAGCACGGCGGCGCAGTGGTTAGCGCTTGTGCGGCACAGTTCATGTCATGGGAACCTGTCGTGGGTTCAAATCCAGCTCCAGACTTTCTGTGCGGAGTTTGTATGTTCTCCCCGTGCTTGCGTGGGTTTCCTCCGGGCACTCCGGTTTCCTCCCACATTCCAAAAACATGCATGTCAGGTTGATTGGCCGGTCCAAATTGTCCCTAGGTGTGAATGAGCGAATGAGTTGTCTGTCCCCGTGTGCCCTGCGATTGGCTGGCAACCAGTTCAGGGTGTCCCCTGCCCACTGCCCGAAGATGGCTGGGATGGGCTCCAGCCCCCCCGCGACCCTAATGAGGATAAGCGGTACGGCTAATGAGATGAGATGAGATTATAGATAGATAGATACTTTATTCATCCCTGCAGGGAAATTCACATTTCCAGCAGCATCCCTTCACTGAGAACAATACAATAATAAAGCAAAAGGAATACAATATACAAATACCCAATGTGACGTGCTAATACCCACTGTAGCGTGTTGTATAGAGTATTTAAATAGTGCTACATAAAAGCTTATCACTTGGTTTCCTAATTTATTTGATTATTTGTTTAAAAAAACGTACACAAATGTTTATTTTCCATCCAAATATTTTTGTGGCTATTTTTTTAATTTAAGTAATAAGAATATAATTATTTTCAATACATGTATTTTTATGTACTTCTTTCGCATTTCTTTGATATTCAATTTAAGCGCATTCAAAATAATTATTTTGGAAATACGTTTATTTCCATCACGTATCTATTTTTTTATTCCAGTTCTATTTTAAACATTTTATTTTCAAACTTAGATCTTTTTGAGTTTTCAACAACTTTCCAGACAAAATAAAATAAAATATGACTCCAAACAAACAAAAAACAGACAGGCAAAAGAGTATAACACTTAAGGATATTTTAAAGTCAATTTTATAATATTTTGTGTTATTTTATCTTGTCCTCCTATGTTTATTTCCCTTTCATATTTTTACTAGTTTACTTTTGAATACAAAAAGAATACAAGGTGAGTATGTTCAAGTATATCTGCCAGTATGATCAATCATATTTATATTAATGTTATTCAAATATTTTGTATATTACATAAAGAGAGTTAGTGTGAAAACACTCTTAAGGACAACAATTCTTGTCCCAGATCAGTACAAGCACAAGGTCTGTTGTTCGTCAAGGTTGCCTTCAATGTTTTCTTTTTTTATCATCTGTGCAGCCGGCAATCCTTGCGTGATTATTAGTAGTGAATCACATTCCAATGGAAACACCTACCGTATCTCACAAAAGTGTGTACACCCCTCACATTTGTGTAGAAATTTCCTCATTACATTTAATTGAACAACACTGACGAATCATCAATTCGACACAATGAAGGTTGTAAAGCTTATATAGCACATACATTAATTTTTACCCTCAACTAACTCAAAATATAGCTGTAAGTAGCTAAACCCCTGGTAACAAATGTAAGTGCACCCTTAAGTAAAAGTTCCTGACGTTCAAGAATTTGTGTGGCCAATATGACTTTGCAGAACCACATTAATCTTCCATGGATTTCAACAAAGCCTCACAAATTGCTGCTGGAATGCTCTTCCACTCCTCCATGACAACCTGACTGAGCTGGGGGATATTTAAGATGTTGTGCTTCATCACCTTCCACTTGAGCATGCCCCAAAGATGTTAGATTGGATTTAAATCTGGAGACGTGCTTGGACAGTCTATCCCCTTCACCTTTTACCCCTTTAGAAAAGCCTTGGTCATTTTAGAAGTGTATTTGGGGTCATTGACAGGCTGGAAATTGCCCTATGACCCAGTTTCTGGAGGGAGGATGTCATTCTCTGCTCCAATTTTCACAGTAGCCTACACCCTTGAGTTTGTGTTTCCCTTAATGAAATACACCTCCCCAATTCAAGTTGCACTCATGCAGGCCCAACAATGACATTCCCAACACCATGCTTGAATATAGGCAGGACACAAACATGTTTGCACTCCTTACCTGCTGGCAGCCACACACTCTTCACACCATTGCGCCACATAAATTAATCTTTGTCTCATCACACGAGAGGATATCTTTCCAGTAAGCCATGGCCTTTGTTTACATACTTATTTTCATTGTTTGTTTTTGCTACCATGCAATGTTTTTTCAGTGATGGTCTAATAAACATTATAAGGAAATCTCTGCAGAAATGGGTGGAGTACACTCACCTTTGTGACATACTGTATAAGTCAAAATTCCTTACTGAAATTATGCAAATAAAGCTTGTCTTTTGTGGAAAAAAAACTTTAATAGAACACAACTAGGGAGTGCATACATAATAATCATTGCTAATTAGCATTAGAAAATTAAAGCAGTTTTAGCTTTTTTGCACTAGTTACAAATAAACAATATATACTTACAGTGCCAAGAAAGGTATTTTTCCCCCTTTCTGATTTTCTTAATTCTTTTTTGCTTATTCATCACTCTCAAAGGTTTCAGATGATCTAACTAATTTTGATATCACAAAGGCAACCCAGGGAAATACAAAATTTTGACAGTTTTGAAATGTTGATTCCATTGATTAAGGCGAAAACAATCTAGAACTACGTGGCCCTATGTGAAAAGGTAATAGTGAACCACTGTCAGAGCCATTATCCACAAAAGGAGAAAACTAGGAACAGTGGAAAACCTTCCCAGTAGTGGTTGACGATTTAACATTATTCCAAGAGTGGGACAATGGCTCCTCCAGGAGGTTACAAAAGAACTTGGAAAAACATCCAAGGACCTGCAGACCTCGCTGGCCTCAGTTAAGGTCAGTGTTCTTGACTCCACCATAAAAAAAGACACTGGCCAAAAATGGTATACATTGGATAGTTCCCAGGCAAAAACCACTGGTGTCACAAAAGAACACAAAGACTCATCTCACATTTGTCAAAGATTATCCTCAAGACATTTTGTGTACCGATGGGTCAAAAATTAGAAGGGTTGCAGCCCGTTATATACAACGTAAAACTGGCACAGCATTCGACAAAAAGAACATGATGCCAACAGTAAAGTATGGTGATGGCAATGTGATGGTCAGAAAACGTTTTGCTGCCTCAGGACCTAGACAACTTGCTGTGGTTGACGAAATAACCAACTCTGGTTTTTACCAGAAGGTCCTGAAGGAAAACGTCTATCCATCAGTTCGTGTCTTCAAACTCGAGAACCTTTGGATCATGCATCAGGACAACAACCAGAACACACTAGCAAGTCCACCTAAAAAAAGAAGGTTCTGGAGTGGGCAAGTCAAAGTACGGATTTAAATCCAATTGAGATGCTGAAATGAACAGAACCTCTCCAGATTTGAAATAGTTTTGCAAAGAACAGTGGGCCAAAATTCTTCCACAGAGTTGAGAAAGAGTCATTACCAGTTATCCTGCCAAAGGTGGCCCACTTTGTTATTAGGTTCAGAGGGCAATTACTTTTTCACATAGGGGAAGATGGCTTTCACTTTTTTGTGCCTTAATAGATGGAATCCTTAACCTTAATTCCTTGGGTGGTCTCTGTGTGACGTTAAAATTGGTTTGATGATCTGAAACGTAATGTGAGTGATAAATTTGCAAAAAAAACACAGAAATCAGCAAGGGGACAAATATTGTTTCACGGCACTTTTCTTGAAGTATTTACGTGAACTAGAAAAAAAGCGGTTCATGCCCTTGTGGCATTTTGGGTAGTATTGAATCATTTAATAATGACCACATATACATATATTGTTTCTGATCATTCTTGCTCCATTTTTTGTGCTCACAGTACATCAACGGTGGAAACCTGGAGCAGCTGCTAGACAGCAACAAGCACCTGAGCTGGCCTACCAGAGTGAAGTTGGCCAGTGACCTGGCCGGAGGTCTGGCCTACCTACACGCCAAAGGCATCTTCCATCGAGACCTCACCTCCAAGGTGGGTGACCGGACCATGATGTGGGTTCAAGACGGCTAAAGTCGTCTCCAGCTCTGTGCATAAATATATCATCATTTTGAGGATTTTGTTTTGATCCCTTGCCAGAATTGCTTGATCAAATGCGATGACGGCGGCGGCTACACAGCCGTTGTGGGAGATTTTGGATTGGCTGAGAAGATCCCCGCCAATCTGTACGTACTGCCCCACCGCTTGCACGGTTTAACCAACTGTCACAAGCTGTTATAAGTTGGACACAAAAGCAAATTCTTCCCAACCGCTAGTGCTAAGTGAACAACACTCAGGCCGGCACAACTGAAAAACAGTTAATTTGCTAATCTCTCTTGATCTTGGTAGTAAAAGCCTTGTTAGTCCCACAAAGCAATTTAATTGCTCCTAAAACAAATGTAAGTACAGAGGAAGTAAAGAGCTACTGCTGTATTTTGGTATACATGGGGTCGTATATTCTCAAGATAAGTACTCGTTTCAAAAACATGACATTTTTTTTAAGATCTACAGGTTTAGAAATTTGTCAAAATATTACATAACTTGAAGGAACGGACATGTTTAGGCACCATCTTACTACTATGGAAGCCCAAATGATTATTTTGCCAAGGAAGCTTGTTCTACTTTTAGCACTTAACTGCCACAGTTGAGCCCTGCGTGTTACGGTCCCCAACTCGCGTGATTGGCCATCTTCAAATTTTATTTCAACTGTTTGCTTTTCTAGTCACTCATGCTAGCCACTTGTTTGCAGGCTATGGTTCCCCACTAGCCGCTATTGTTATTGTTAACTGCTCCATGTGAATAAAGCTTGCTTGGTGTTTCAGTGTCACTCGCCTTCCACTGAGTTCATTGATTCAGGTTACCGACGCTTGACAAATTCTGGTGTGCTATTGCATTCCTTTTAACTAGCCTTTTTGTAATTTTTCCCACTAGTTGCTTGAGTTAGTTACTTACATCTGCTCTTACTTACTCCAGGTAGTCACTCCTCTTGGCTGCTCTGGGTGTATCATTCAGGCTTCCATAATGTGTCTTATTTGAATGATCAACGTTTTAGCTACATTTTACGCTTCAGCAACCTCTAGTGGAGAATTATTACATTTAGTCACATTTATGGGCACATTACCATCATTAATATTCTTAAATAGTGATTTTCCAACATGTTTTTTTTTTTGCAGCACGGAAGGTGCAAAACTTTCAGTGGTGGGTTCTCCTTTTTGGATGGCTCCCGAGGTGCTGCGAGATGAACCCTACAATGAGAAGGTTTGGATGCACGGACCGAGGGTGTCTTGTGACAAGACGCACCAAACAATTTTCTCTCTGTCAGGCTGACATCTTCTCCTACGGCATCATATTATGCGAGATTATCGCCAGGATCCAGGCTGACCCTGATTTTCTCCCACGCACTGAGGTGAGAATGGCTCAGTTCAGGATTCTTTAGACTAACATATACAAATGGAGTGACATCTTCTTATTATCACTCAAACTTCTTCACGTCATTTCGCAGAACTTTGGCCTCGATTATCACACCTTCCAACACATGGTTGGCGACTGCCCATCTGACTTCCTTCAGTTGACGTTCAACTGCTGCAATGTGAGTCCACACAACACACTTTACCAATCCTCTCTTCAATTTCTCCCCCAAAAAGGCAATCAGATTATGTCTCTAATCTGAAGACCTAAACTCTTGGGGGGGTCTTTTACCAAAATCTGGATAAGTGACTGCTTGTCTTTATAGATTATTTGTAGTCACAAAAAGACCAAAGAAGATCTTATCTGCTGATTATGTCTTCCAGATGGACCCCATCCTGCGGCCTTCCTTCCCCGACATCATGGTATCCCTGGACGAGATTTTGGCACGCCTCAAATTAGGCGAGGAGGTTGAGCAGTGCCCTCCAGTGGCTAGAGATTGTGACAATAACTTGGCAGCTCTAAAAGGTTTGCCTGTTTCAGTCTGACTAGCCTACTTTAATTTGGTTGAATGTTTTAACAAAAGGAATATATATTTAGCCTCACTTTTGTCATGTTCAAGATGCCCCAAAATTATATACACACTGTAACATGTAATAGCCCCAAAAACCTTTTATCCCTTTGCCAATTTTGATTTTGGAGTAAAAATAGTGCCTACTGGGCTTAGGTTTAAACAAAAAAATATGTTTTGAAAACGTTTTTTTTTTTTTAATTTCTATTTTTAATTTGGCATTCTCCGAAACCAAATCTCAAATAGAAAAAAAGTCCATTCGCTATTTAAAGTCAAAGTGTGTATACTGTATGTTCTTTTGAGACACAATAGTGTTACAATTGGTTTATATACAGTAGCATTTAGAAGATGCTTTTCATTGCAAAGTTTATTGTTTATTCAAATGCTTATTTGCTGTATATGCTGTATTTTATTGTAAAATAATATTAATATTTTGGTGTTAAAATGTCCATATAACTAAGTTTTCTTTTTCTTTTTTATTATGATATTTGTTCGTTTTTATAGTAAGAAAAATAATCCTTCAAAACTACTAAATCTTTTAAGTTTCATTTTCCTCATAATTTTTAACTTATTTTGGTGGGAAAAAAAAATCGAAAAATATTTTTATCATCAAAAATGTTTGGGGAAATTGTTTTTGTCATCCCCACAACCCCAGAAAGGTTAAGCAGTGCTTGAAATGGAAGGATATTTTTCTCGTTAAAACAAATGAATAAAATGAGCAACATTGAAATGATATGGCAGGTTCTCATTTTACAAAAACTATTTTCTTAATAAAGACATATTTATAAAGATAAGATTCTTAATGAGCTAAATTATCTGCCAGTATAGAAAAATATTGCTTATAAAGATTATGAAATATTTTATACATACATTTTTCTCATTTTTCAAAGAATTTGCAATGTTCTGTCATTCTCTAATTTTCAAATTGATTATTTTTTTTGTATTTTTCACATTCTTTTCTTTTCACGTATCTTTGCAACAAACGGCACAACACAAAATGAACAAATAACTCAAAAAAGGGAGGACCGGTTGAAGATAATTCAGATAATTACTGTTTCTTTTATGTGGGCTCTGTGAAAAAAATGCTTTTGCTTTACTTTTAAATAATCTTGATCCTGCTGTGTGTCTAATCAAAGGGGAGAAGATTCAAAGCCTGAAGCGACTCAACCCGCTGATTTTCCCTGATGACAAAATCCCACCCAAATCGCCCCGCCCTCGCCGCAACATCTGGTTGAGTCGCAGCCAGTCGGACATCTTTTCCTGCAAAACAGCCAGAAAGGTCAACGTGCACGATCCTTATTACGAGCCGCCGGCCTCGCAGCGGGCCGGCAAAGCACGCAAGGTCAACCCGTTCACGGCCCGTGAGGACTTATGTGGTGGCAACATTAAGTTCTATGATGTGCCCAGCAAGTCCGTTTTCTCGCTGGTTTTTGATCTCCGTTCACCGCCGGGTAGCGCCTTCGCTGGCCGGTCGCCGCCACCTCACTCCTCGACCTCCACTGCCCCCTCTGCGGCTTTCTATTGGCATCAGCTCCCGGGACGACAGTGTCACTCTTTACCCGTGTCGCCCTTGATGCCTTGCTGGGGGGAGTCGTCTCTCCATGCCACAGCCGGAGCCACCTCAGCTGTCATCAACAGCAACAATGGCCCCATGTCCTGCAACACGCACCCGCTCTCCTCTGCTCCGACCGGTGAGTGATGAAGGAAATATTTAGGGCTTAAACTAACTTTTTTAGTTCATTATTGTGTTGATTTACTTGATAATTAACGCATTGAGTGCCGTTGTTGACTATAAATCTAAACTTTCCATTTAAAATGGACTAGCAGTTTATTCTTACCGTATTTATTAATATAGTCCACACGCGTGTATAACGTGCATCCCTGATTTTTGATTTTTGATCCTGGTTCTCACACGGGCCGTGGGGGTGCTTGTGCCCATCCCAGCTGACTTTAGCAGTGGGCAAAAGGCACCCTCCTGGACTTGATTCTACTCAATCACAGGGAAACTCTACCTGGGGAGGCTGGTGGAATTGCACCCCAAATCCTCTGAACTGCGAGGCAGATGTGAATAGCCGGCTCCACTGTGCCGCTCAAAAATAATCGAATCCATGTAATTTATTGACTACTTAGTTAAATCTTTAGTTCTTATGAAACAAAATTTTTGCGCAAATAAGAAAAAAAATAAAAAATAAATAAACATGTCAAATTGTTTTTTGATTTATTGATCAAATTGAGTACTAGAGTTATAGGCGCCTACTTCAGGGTTTATTCCTCAGACCAGTAGCTATCTAGCAGTGTTGTCAGCACACAGATCGTTAATTTGTTATTGTCTTCATCCCCACAGCTGCCAACTGCCGGTCCGAGTCTAGTCAAACGGCTGGTGAAACGCCACACAAGGTGGTGCTGAGCGGCTGGGCCAGGAAATACTCAGTGGTGGAAATCCCGCCCTACCGCGGACAACGAGCCGAAGATGGGACGGACAGAAGGGACAAGGATTACGATAATGAGGACAATGACGATGTGTTTGGTCAAAACTGCTCTCCAAACATCCCCCTCGTTGAGGCCATGGACTGCTCCAGCATGTTGGAGGACCAACACATGCATGTCATGCCACCCCGGGAGTGAAGGGGGCGACGACATGAACTAAAAAGACTTGACCGACTAAGAGCTTTTCAAATGCGTCCTAAGGCATTTAAACAATTCTTGCTAATATTGTTTATATTTATTGTTAATATTATAGGGTGACTTTGATTGTTCCACTCCACTCCCAAAAAAATATGTTTGTTTTCGCACCAAAACAATTCCTCTGCTAAAATTTAACAACTGGCTGCTTTGTTTCCCTCCAACATGCGCTTTTGATCCATAATTATTTTAGATGTCTTTGGACGTTTATTTTTTTAAACATACTTGATATTCCTTCACATTTTAGTCAACCTGATGCAGTTCCACTCTTTCACCAGCAGTTGATGTCTCTTTTTTAAAAAAAATGTTCTCAAAGCAATTAAGAGATTATTTAGTTTGCCTCCTTAGGAACTAAAATGCACTATTTTGACATCTTTTTCTATGCAAAGAAAAAATCATTTCACACAGTTGCGCAGAATCGAGGATGTGATATTTATGTGTTTGAAAAAAACTCGAGAAATAAGTCTTACCTTTGTATATTTGTATAAAAAAATGTGCTGACTGATTTTGCTTTGAAATAACAAAGCTTTTCCCGGGTTTCATTTCAGTTTCAATAAAAGTCTGACTCGGATTTCAAGTGTTTTGATGCATTGGGGGAAACGTAATGCTTTTTCCTGTCTTCAATACTTATTGTTTTAAGTTTGTTCATAGTCCCCACTGATTTTCTTTGAAATGACATTTTTTTGTTTTGACTGCAGCATCAACAGAAAACTGGCAGGGACTCAACATCGATGTTGTGCAAGCATCTCGAAACGGCAGCAGAAAGGAAGCTGCGAAGTAGAAGCGGACGCTGCGAAGTAGCAGCGGCGGCCTCCATGTCTCTCGGCCAATCAGAGTAGCTTGTGGCCGATGCGATGTTCAGGAAGTGAGCAGAAGGGAAGTTTGGTGGTTCTCTTGCGTCACTTGTGCTTGCAGATGCAGAGCGGAGGTAAGACGGCAATTTTGTGGAACTTTCTTTTACCAGAACTTCAACCATGTGTCGGTTCTTAGGACCCAGACTAAAGTGAGCAGGTGTTGGGACTTTACATAGAGCTAGAGATATAAGTTTGACCTTTTTTAAAAAAAATCTAATTTCAGTTGCTTGTGCTGAGGCTTTTGTCAAATTTTCCGAAAGGGGCTTAATCAGATCAAGTACTTGGTCTTCAGATTTGATCAGGGACTAGTTAAGATCGGGGCTAGTTTTGTGGACTAAAGTCGACGAAGAGAGTCACGGGTGTGGCATTTTGAAAATAAATCAAGTGCATCAGTTTTAAGAGGGGGAAGTGGTAAACCGCATGTGCACAATGACGGATCCTCGTGAGTTTTTAGAGCTTGGGCCTCATTAAAGGAATGACAATTTCTGATGACCTCTTGTCATTTTAACCCCGTTAATTTTTTACATTCATCACTAGGGTTGCTCTATGACTATTTTTTCCTATTGATAATTAATATCCTGCTTCTCCAGACCGATGTTTTATACCTTGTCCATATGTATATGTATATATATTCTTACATTCTATACCAGGGGTGGGCAATTTTTTTGAGTCGTAGGACGCATTGGGTGTGATATGACCTGGAGGAAAAAAATATTTCATCAACTCTATTGGTCTCGTATTCCACACATCAGCAACACATGTAGATTTTTTTTTTTCTCGTATGATTGTATGAGGGGCAGCACGGCGGTGCAGTGGTTAGCGCGTGTGCGGCACAGTTCTAAGGTCTTGGGAACCTCCTGCGTGGGTTCAAATCCAGCCACCGGCCTTACTGTGCAGAGTTTGTATGTTCTCCCCGTGCTTGCATGGGTTTCCTCCGGGCACTCCGGTTTCCTCCCACATTCCAAAGACATGCATTTCAGGTGAATTGGCCGGTCCAAATTGTCCCTAGGTGTGACTGAGCGAGTGAGTTGTCTGTCCCCGTGTGCCCTGCGATTGTCTGGCAACCAGTCAAGGGTGTCCCCTGCCCACTGCCCGGAGATGGCTGGGATTGTTTTATGGCTAGCTTATACGTGTTTTTTTTGCATATAATTTAATTTATATTTAAAAAAAGAAAATAAATATATGAGAAAAAATAAGAAGTACAGGAGAATGTATATTTTAACTTATTTATCTGTTAAATTAACCCAAAATTTTTTATATGTCAGATTTGTATTTTTATTTCTTTAGTATTTATTACTAAGATCACGAAAAATGCTTCAAAGTAACAGAATTATCTACGACCCCCAAGCTAAGATGAGTTTGACACCCCTGACTTAGGCCTACAGGCAATGCCTTGTAAATATCTCCTAGCCTAATATTCTTATTATTTATTAATTTGCTTTAAGTCTTTTATTTCATGTTTATCTTGGGGTGCCACATCTAACTTTCCAAACAATCTACACTATGTTTTTTTGAGAGATGATCAGGACCAATTATTTTTATTCAACCTACTTCACAGAGTCAAGTAGAAAAAATCAACAATGTTTCCGCACTGAGTCCTAAGCCACAAATCTTTTGAGAATCCTGGTCCCGAACAGTGCTGGACTCTTAGTCGAAATTAAGCCATGAAGAGAGTCCGCAGGAAAGCGGCCAGCAAAGACAAAGTTTTCGGTTGTGATCTCTTGGAGCACCTGAACGCCTCCGGCCAAGATGGTACGTTGGAGGTTGTCCTTGACCACAGAACTCCAAACGAGGACTTTTCATGCAAGTTGTCTTTTACAGTCCCCCAGGTGCTGCGATGCTGCAGCCAGTTTGTGGAGGAACATGGCGTAGTAGACGGAATCTACAGGTTATCTGGAGTTTCTTCCAACATCCAGAAGCTTCGGTCAGCCAGTTTCTTCCCCAAATGAGAGTAAAAGCATCAATTCTGATCTTTCTGGTCTCGTCCCGAAAACAGGAGCGAGTTTGAAAGCGACGGTAGCCCGGACTTCAGCAAGGAGGTCTACCTGCAGGACATCCACTGTGTCAGCTCTCTGTGCAAAGCCTACTTCCGGGAGCTGCCCAACCCGCTGCTCACGTACCAACTTTACGACAAGTTTGCCGTTGAGTAGCAGCCTTGCACAAAGTTTGAAAATAAATTTAAATGTTTATAGAACAACCTGGCATGATACATTATGATTAGCCACAAAATTGTTGAATATGGGCTTTCCAGATAAGTCAGTTATTAAAATTATAAACAAAAAGATGAATGATTAATTTGAGTTTGGTAACAAAATCTATTTGTTTTTTCCCTCCATCTTTGGGTGATTTGTTTCTTGGTTTTCAGTGAAGATAACTTAACAAGTGCTAAAGATCCAGCCAGTGACTTCAGGTAAGGTTCGTTTAATTAGCTGAGCAAGAAGGCAATATTTAAACTGTAGCATAGAAAAGAAAACCTTTTATTGTATTTCCGCAAGGCGGGGTGCGGCATATGAAAACCAAAGGCTGCAATCATGACTTTAAGACAGGAGATGGCGGCAGAGCAACACGATTTGCATGCAAGTACATAGCAGTTCTTAGACGCGCGGAATAAAATGTTCTTTTTTCACCTTTTCGTGGGTTTGTTCTGTCCCAAACAGGCCCATAAAAGCAAAATGATTATTATTATTAACACATACTTAATACAGAAAATATTTAACTTTCAACTTTTTAGGGACCCCTCAAATGTTGCCCGACACCATTTTGTAAATGAAATATATGTGCTGCTCCTTTTGGATAAAAACATCAACAGATAGGGAATCGTCCAAAATCATACTGGATGACTTGATTTGGGGTTGAGATGTGCGCCAAATCAGAATCCTTGATCTCACCATCGACCTCCTCATGAGGGAAGAGAATTGCTTACATTGTTCTGCATCTAAAGACGCCAGCATAGTAATATCTTACATACTAATTTTATTAATAATATTTAAAATATAATGTGAAAATTCTGTGATTTAAAAAAATAAGAAAATAAAAAGTTCTGGGGTTGAACGAGAGCGCTTAAACAGTGAATAAAATAACCATTTGTAATTTTATACTTTCATGATGGTAGATAAGGGACAGCCTCACCTGTCTCCCCCGACTGCACTTCACTGGGTTCAGCTAACAACCTATCTTGGCTCTGATGTTATTCCCAAATGGATTGAAACATATTCTTACGTCATATTTTATATACACAATATCTATCTTAATTCTGCGTTTAAACTATTAGAGGAATATAAAAAGAAATCTGACTTGCATATTTGTGGGAGCGAGCAAAAGTAATGACAGGAAAAAAATATATAATACAATTTTGTTTTTGTTTTTAAGATATGTCATATATTTATATATATATATATATATATGTAAACATAAATAATTCCTAAAGATGTAAAAAAAATATGCCTTTTTAACTTTAGTTTCTGTAGCGGTTAAAAACAAGATGGTCCAATCAAGCAAGCTTATTTTTCTTGGTTTTTACTCTCACTCATAATTCTTACTCATTTTTCTTCTTATAGCTGCAAAAAGGTTGGTGACCCCCGCTTTTTTCAGAACCGGACCGCGGGGTACTCAGGCTTGTCCTCCCGACTACCAATAGTTCAAAACCTAAACCTTTAGAGACAAATAACTGGTCTAGTTTTGGATTTAGTGGTGTTAGTTACAGGAGGAAAAGGGCATTAGGGAAGAAATTGTTCTTCAATTAACAGTTTGTCCCCAAGGCTCTAACCTGTTCTTTGACATCTACTTCAAAACAATCAGGCTCTTTGGACACCCTGATGATAAAAGGAATGACGGTAACTGGAACCAAATGTCCAAATGACTGAAAGATCATAGGCGAAGCGCTCCTCAAAAAAAAAAAAAGAGGGTCAGCAGAGATGGTGGTGAGACGAAGCAGACTGGAACTCGCCCTCAAAAAATTGCTAAAAGCAAGCCAGTAGTCATGGCATCATCTGCCTATGGGACAGAACCACATTAAGAATGCGGAAGATGGTCTAAGAAAACCAATAGATTTGTCCAAGGGTCAAGGCCACAGACAATTCAGGATTAAATCACCAACATGTGGCGTAGACTTGGTTGGTCAAATGTTGAGTTTCTACTAGATGGCTCCTCACACTTGAAAATGGACAGTGAGCGCAGTTGTCCACTTTTTTGACCTGGCAATCACCAACTCATGGCTCAAGTATTAGAGTGACTTCCAGTGTATTAGAAAGAAACCACATACGCTCCTTCACTTCAAATTGCTCCATGGTGGAGAGTTAGTTGCCCGAGTCTAAGATGACTACACTCCCCCACATCAAAAACGTAAACCATAGCCAAATGCAGCTCTGAGACACTATGGTGCTGTGCATCTTCAGAAATGGTGGATGAAAACACATGCGTCAAAGTGTCTCCCATTTGGCTGCAACAGTAAAACATGTTACTCGTTCCAAGTGCAAGATTTTTTTTCCTAGAAAGGGAATATCTTTTTGAAGTATCATACCCAATAAGCATCGTGTAAAAAAGTTAAAACAATGATGGACAGATATGTCTATGGTGAACACTTTGTCAAGTTTACTTTTTAAAATTTTTGTTGGACTAACTGTTTTACAATGCAGTTCCGTTTCCCCTGTATTGGGTTACGATTTCCGCTGTATTAATAAACTTAATTTAGATTGGACAACGTTTTCTTTCATGCAAGTCAGGAGGTTAGGGGCTACCTGGTACCCAAGTTGATGATCCTGGTCTTAGAGTAACAAGATACAACCATTTTGTGATCAAAAGTAAAATTACCATCAGTTAATAACGTTTAAAATAGAGAATCTGTAAAACATTGGAACTTTCTTTTTGTGTCTGGTTTAATTAAAAAGGAAAAATACATGCAGATTTCCTTCCATGTAGCCTTTAACAGTCCTCATTTCTTCCACTTGCTTCAGGATGCTGTGGCCATCCAGC
The DNA here is from genome assembly GCF_059441175.1 of Urocampus carinirostris. Taxonomy (NCBI): domain Eukaryota; kingdom Metazoa; phylum Chordata; class Actinopteri; order Syngnathiformes; family Syngnathidae; genus Urocampus; species Urocampus carinirostris. The sequence continues at coordinate 58,449,123 of NC_142349.1, read as the reverse complement.
TTGCAGAGGAACGCCTAGTAAAAATCCAAAATGTTCTGAAGGAACTTCCCCCGCCGCATTACAGGTTTGTTTCGACACCTACCGTCCCGCTCTTACCAAACCAGCCAAATCTTTTCACTGGACTTCCCTCAGAACTCTGGAGTTTCTGATGCGTCACCTCGTTAAAATGGCCTCGTACTCCCAGGAGACCAACATGCACGCCCGGAACCTGGCCATTGTTTGGGCACCCAATCTTCTCAGGTGTGGACTTCCTCTTCACCAGCACAGGGGACACAATTCAAATTTTTGGTCACATCTCGTAAAGGTCAAAAGACATCGAGGCTTCTGGTTTCAACGGCAGGGCCGCCTTCATGGAGGTCAGGATCCAGTCCATTGTGGTGGAGTTTATCCTCACGCATGTTCCTCAGCTGTTTCCAGAACCAAGTAAACACAACACAAAAACTCACACACCTGCTCATCCTCACCTTCCATCTGCAGCATTTTCACAGTTCTGCTTCCCTTAGGTCAGGAGCTCAGCAGAAGAAAGTCTCTTCCCTCTCCGACAGTCATCTCCAACCAGGAGGAACTCTTCTTTAAAGTTCCATCCCCGGGAAATTTTGGACACATCAGTCCAGGGGATGACCAAATGAGGCCTTACCACGCCGTTATTGAAGGCACTGATAAGTGCGTATGGCAGGTTCTTTAAGATAACATTATCCGAACGATTTCCCCCAAAAATGTGATATTAGGCCCCTATTAGTCTATGACTTGACTTGACTTGACTTGAACGGCACTTTTGGGTAACTAAATTTGAGTGAAGAAGTCAAATTGTAGTGTATTGTGAGCCAGGGCAAGAGATGATCAGATGCCATTCTGTTAGGCAGTACATCATGGTGATTGCAGATTAAAAGAACTTTGTTGACTCAGCTCTAATGGGTTGGCAGAAGATTCTATTTCTAGTAAGAAATGGTGCTGACGTCAATGCACGATCATCTTTCAGAAAGAAAATGATGTTCGCTGGTCAAATATTTATTAGGGTTTTTATGGTTTGTTTCACTTTTAACAAGTCCCTTTTTTGGATCGTCCCTGGTTCTCTCTGATTTATAACTTCTCGTTCTTAGGTGGATATGAAACCGTTGGATTTTGTTTCTCAACTGACAACACTGTTACCTCCAGTTTTTTTGTGGTTAATGAGGACCAGAACCTTCTGCAATATGCAAATATCTACAAAGTAACCTCCTCACCCCTGCATTTTTAAAATGCACTCTCCTGGCCCCCGCTTGCAGTAATGATTGACCAGCGATAATGGATCTTGCCTGCACGGGTGCTGTTCATTTTATGTGACATAACTGTAGAGAAAAGAGCTGCCATGCATTACTTAAATTTGCTCTCTCAACCCTTGCTCTTTGCAATAGTTGACTGGAGATGCTGAATTGGGGCAAAAACAGTGCAGTTCATTTTAGCAGCCTAAACTGAAAAATGGGAAATACACTGTGTCGGCTCATGCTCTCAGCAAAAGCTGACCAGATAATGGATCGCAGGCACAACGGTGCATTTCATTTCAAACGGCCTTCCAACTAAAATGCATTCTGCTTACAGCAATATTAGATTGGGGATAATGGATCGGGATTTCACAGAGGCAAATCATTTTAAGCGAAGATACAGTGATGACAAAAAAATACCAAGCCCAACAAAAGTATGCTTTGCCAGTCACTGCTTGCAGCAATATGCAATCGGGGATAATGGGTCACATCCACACAAGTGCAGTTCTCTTTTTGGACAGACAGGACGGCAAAAAAGAGCTGCATGGCCCCCTAAAAAAATGATTTCCGCTGACCCCTGCTCGCAACAGTACGCAACAGGGATATTCTGACCGGGTAAAAGGTTTCAACCTGCGATGCACTGAGGCTGAGTTGTACAAAGTACAAACTATCAAGAAATTACAGCATTCACAAATATCCCTTTATTGGGCTAATGGTGGCCTATACAATATACTATTCTTGTTAGGTCTGTTGGGTTTACCTTTTTTTATTCCTTTATTTTAGACGCAAGGGCTCTTTCAAAAGTAAGAAGTGGATGTCCATCTTCAATATTGGCAGTCGCTTCCACGACCCCAGAAGACGACATAAACACTCGGCCAAAGGTATGTTGAGTAGAACCAATGATTTGCTCTTTTCAGGCTTGGTGACTTTTGAGTGAAAAGAGACGCCGCAATAAAAACAAAAAAAAAGTTTCTCGGAATTATTGTAAGATTTTTCTTCGATTTTGCAAGCTATTCAATTCGGGCTATCTGAGCCACAGGCTGAGCAACTCGAGAATTCTGGATTACCTGACGCCAGTAGGCTGCAAATTGAATGTCAACAGAATGATTAATATACTCTGTCTACAGAGAAGGCCAGACCAGTTTTGCGCCCAGCTCGAAGCATGGACTCCCTTAGCATTCCATCATATTCAAATGAAGGTGCAGCTCTTCTCATTGGTATCATCATTCGTTATTCACCTTAAGGGGGATTTCAATACCTCCACATTTCCGTTTTCCCTTTATTCCAGATCCTATCCGGCCCCTGCAGACGTCCCGCTCCGCAAAAATGTCCGGCTCGGAACTTAAAGCATCAACCACCCAACTAGGTGGAAGCGAATATGCCGTGACCTACCGTAGAGGGACAGGACTGGTGAGCGGAGGCACACAGGGCACCTACACTGCCCTCGACCCTGAAGGTTTGGGAGACAACGATGTGGACTCAGTCCCGGCCAGATCGCCCGGGCACTCAACCAAAGCTGGCCGCAGAGCGGCAATGCACATCACCGGGCCCACCTTGGTCACTGTGCCACTGCACATAACTTCCAATTTGGCTCTGGGCCTTCTTCAGGGGGGTGCGAGTGATCGGGTGGTACTTCGGGATAGGGATAAGAAGGGAGGTGATCATGAGAGGAAGGAAAGAGGAGGACTGGAAATTAAAGTGGAGGAACTTGGAGATGTGAAAGACCAAATCAAAGAGGTGATGCACAGGAAAGACAGTATCCAGGATGAAGTAGCAAATAAACCTGATGAAAATGAAGAAGACAACAAACAGAAAGTAGTTGGTGAAGACAAAGGACCGACTTACAAAGTAGATGTTAATCAACAGGATGCCTACGAAGGTAACGTCCACATTCGGAAATATTCGGAAAGATACCTTCACACTAATGCAAGCATATCGATTGCAGAAACGCAAGTAGCATCATCAGCAAAATATGAGGACGACGATATGTTTGACTCTTCTGCTCTCCTCAACTCCACACTGGTGGAGCAGAATGACCAAGAGCTGTCTGGTTATGTTGAAGACAGTTTTGAATTTTTGAATCACATGGACTGTAGCACATCTTGTCAGGTAGTTTTGATTGTTTCTTATTTAAGCGTACAAGAACGTGTCATTATTCTGTACGTAGATGTTCGGAAGTAAAAATGTCTTGTTTCCTGAGTCTTGGCCAAAGAAATATGTTAAGCCCTCCAAAAATATGGACTGGACTTTAGCCAAGACACCAGGATCTTGATTAAATCATTTATAAGGCACGCCTTATATAAAAGTAAATAGTAAAACATTGGTATATATATATATAGGGAGCAGTGGACCATATGGAGGATGAAATGTTTTTCCATGAGTCCTGGACAAGAACCCAAATCACAAAAAAATATCTAGAAAACGTTTTGAACCTTCAACTAAATGAACATTCCTCACTTGAAAACTAAGGTCAATATTTAGCTAATAGAAAACTAAAGAAAATAGAAAACTAAAGAAAATGTGTTGTCAACAACCATAAAACCATATAGTCATACTAAACTCTCATACCAAATTACTGATGTCCTGCCCCAAGACAGTTAGACTTCACAACTTGAAGTCTAATATTTTGTTTGCAACTTAGAGGATATTCAGATCTTTGGTAAAAACATTTTGAACCAAAGACGGCGTACTTTAGCAGCTTTACCACGACTGGGTGCTAAAGCCTCCTAGGTGCCCCCTTAGGGAGCCTATTTCTAGTTTACAAAATGTCTCAGTATTTTCAGATCCCTCTCCCCTTCCTGCAGGAATCCACCACCCACGAAAATGAATTCTCAGTTGAACCTCCTGGGCATTCTGACGACGAGTATCAGTTCATGGAGCAAACATCTCAACCCACGTCTGGGCCTGGCAGGAGCCAAAACGTGAGCTCTGAGACTGACGCTCAAAGTGAACTAAAGCGCCATCGGCCACTCAGAGTAGATCATAACAAGCGGCACACAAAATCCCTCAGCTTGCCTTATGTGACCTCGCCCACATGTGAGCCAGATGAGCCTCACTATGAAGATGAAAACGACACAGAGGACGACGAAGACACAGCGGACTGCTGTAGCAGTGATGAAGAAAGCAGCTTGTTGGCCAAGAGCCTCCCTGCGGACTTCTTTCTCAACAATGCGTGTGATTATGAAGCGGAGGACTTGCCAGCCTGTACTGCAGATTATGCTTCGGTGGACCAGCCATGGCAAAACAAAGCCAATGTGAGCAGGGAGGTCACAAACTCTATAGAGAGGATACCACAAAATGAACCACAACTTGACCACCAGAAAGAGGACAACTATTTGAGGTAAAAGAGAAATGTCTCTAAATTGTAATTGTTTTAGGCAACAAGCGTTATACTGTTAACCTCACGGGATGTGACATTTATCCGTTCTGAGGCAGGGATCGCAATGATCCCATATACCAAAGGAAAGAAACCTTACGGTAATCTGCTCATGCCTTTAACCCCCCGGCACTATAGATAAAAACATCGAAATGGCAAAATGGTACATAGTAAATACTTTATACAGTGGAACCTCGGTTCTCGACCATAATCCATTCCAGAACCCTGTTCGAAAACCGATTTGTTCGATCACCGAAATCATTTTTTCCATTAAAAATAATGTAAATTGTTTTAATCTGTTCCAACACCCTGAATGTTTACCTTGAATGTTTAACGTAAACATAAAGCTAACCCAGACTAATCGTACGTTCGCGTTATCGTAAACTTCCGTACGAAAGATTCCCCTAACATGAACGTGTAAAAATAAAAAAAATCAGGTCGTTTACAAGTCATTTAGCACCCGGGTCTCCACCACAAGTGGTGAGTGGTTCATTGGAAAGGGGGCTCCGTTCCAACACCCTCAATGTTGGGCTCCGTTCCAACACCCTGAATGTTTAACGTAAACTTAAAGCTAACCCAGGCTAATCGTACGTTCGCGTTATCGTAATCTTATGAATAGGATTTCTTACCTTTGTGGTGGTCAGCAGAAGGCGCTCGCACACCGCCTTCATATTTGGCTATTATTTATTTCTTAAATGCAATAGTTGTACGCACTACTTTTCTGTTTTCACCTGTAGCTACTTTGCTGCTTGCACTGACTTTCTTCGGAGGCATAATAAGGGGCTAAAACACCCGTACGCCGCTCAGCATCGCACCCTAGCGTACGCACTCGCGCATTACCGGCGTTCGAACTCCGATTTTTTTGACGGCACAGCGAAGCAAGAATTTCTCGAAATTTTTGGTCGGACACTGATTTGTTCGAACTAAGAGGCGTTCGAAAGCCAAGGTTCCACTGTAGGAAAAAAGGAAAAACAAATGTATTTACCTTTGGTGTGACGTGACATTAGCTGGTTTAGTGGAGTAGCGGGTGGATGTAGAGCAGGGGAGGAGACGGCAATGGCAGATTGAAAATGAAACAAATGCTAAACCTTCCCTTTGCGAGGATGTGATGCATTTAGAAGATTTCCTTGCTATAATTGCCTTAGTTGTTTATAAAAGCCCCAATCATTGAATGGTTACAGCTATGCAACTTAGTGAGGGTAGCGATTCGTGCGTACTTTGTATTCCTTGATAATTGCAAGCTTTGTTGAGATGTTTATGTTTTTGCTTCTCCCTGCAAGCCTTTGACCTATAGCGAATTAATACAGTATTGTATCGCCGACTCGTAGGCTTTACGGAGCACACAAAAAAATTCTGAACTGAAGTAAGAAAGAGAAAGGCATCGTGGGAGGTAACTCAGCCAATAGCATATCGGCATTTTCACAATGCCATCGCGCAAACCAAAAGCAGAAAATCATTTTATAACACTGACCAATAGACTGGCATTTTAGAGACGTAACTTGCCACACACACGTATACCAAAGTTTAAAGTTGTTGTTAATGCCGTAGTGTGCAAAATGTTGTAAAGAGGGTCCAGCATAAAACACTTTATTCCACATTGTAAAGCGCCATATCCCAGGGGTTTACCGTAATAGACAGTTTTACCATTTTTGTACCACACCACACTCCCAAAGAAAAAACACCCTACCACACTTCTTGTTAGGTTCCGGTTTGAGATACTGGTAATACGCTTAACTGATTTCTTTATGCAGGAACACCCATCTAAGGATCAAAGAAGAAAATCCAGAACCCCTTTCCTTAGAAGTGCCAACACACCATTGTATGGACCTAAAAGAGAACACAGATGATTCAAGTGTTCCAACCGATGACAATGTAAAGGTTGATAAAGTAAGACAGGGAAATGAAGAAGTCCATCACCTATCCACCTCTGAGTGTGTTCAGAAAGACCCAGAAGTGGAGAAGTATGACAAAGATGAAATCAAAGTGACTGAGGATGTGAATTGTGTAAGAATGTCAGAAGAAGGTTCAGAAAAAACACATGTGGGCAACTTTGGGATAGAGGACCCCTTTGCAAAAATCTGGGATGAGCTAGAGGAGATGGTTTGTGAAGTAATTGAGAATGAGGAAAGAAATACCTTGGAATTTAATGATAGCAGTGACAATTTGGTGACTGCTGTTGAGGTTATGGACAGAAATGTATCACAGCCTTGTGATCAAGAAGTGGTTGTGGGACAACCAATCCTAGCAGAAGGAACAGTAATGCAAAGCCTTGATTCGTCCCTGAAAGAGATATGGGATGATGTTCTAGAGTCTAAAGAAGAGGCCGATTTTATGGTACAAGTAACAGAAATATTAGAACAAGTAGATGTTACGGAAACATTGTTAACCCTTAAAGAAGAGGTCAGTTTTGCGGAAGAAGAACCAGAAAAATGTTTGCAGGGAGCAGGGGACAAACGAAACAAGGATGTAACTGAGCAGAATTTCTTAAAGATCATCACTGATAACCCAGTACCCAAAGAAGACAATCACATTTTTGAGGAAGTAATGGTAGTGGAAAGTCTTAGGGATGGACCTCATGAGTTCCAGCTTGATATTTCGAAAGACAGAGCGGGATGTGATAAGATTGGGCCACAGAGCTGTGAAGAAACAAGCACAACTACTGAAATAATGGTTTCCAAAAAAGACAATCCCATTTTTGAGGTGGTAAAGGAAGTGGAAAGTCTTGGGGATGGACCTCAGGAGTTCCAGCCTGATATTTCAGAGTCTAGAGACGGAGTGGGATGTGATAAGATTGGACCACAGAGCTGTGAAGAAACGAGCACAACTACTGAAACAATGGTTTCCAAAGAGGACAATCCCATTTTTGAGGAAGTAAAGATAGTGGAAAGTCTTGGGGATGGACCTCATAAAGAGTTCCAGCTTGATATTTCCAGAGACCGAGCGTCATGTGATAATATTGTATCACAGAACTGTAAAGAAACGAGGAGAACTACAGAAACAACGGTTTCCAAAGAAGACAATCTCATTTTTGAGGAAGTAAAAGTAGCGGAAAGTCTTGGGGATGGACCTCATAAAGAGTTCCAGCTTGATATTTCAGAGTCTAAAGATATAGCGCCATGTGATAAGATTGGACCACAGAGTTGTGAAGAAACGAGCAGAACTACAGAAACAATGGTTTCCAAAGAAGACAATCCCACTTTTGAGGAAGTAAAGGTAGTGGAAAGTCTTGGGGATGGACCTCATAAAGAGTTCCAGCTTGATATTTCCAGAGACCGAGCGTTATGTGATAAGATTGGACCAAAGAGCTGCGAAGAAACGAGCACAACTACAGAAACAACGGTACACAATAAAGACAATCTTATTTTTGAGATGCATAGTTTTGGAGATAGACCTCAAGAAGACGGCAATCCTGATTTTCAAAACCCCTTATCAGGCACACATTTAGAAACATCATTTTCCAAAGAAGGCAGTCCCATTTTTGAGGAAGTAAAGGTAGTAGAAAGCTTTGAAGATGGACCTCATAAAGTGATTAAGCCTAAAATTCCTGAGGCCATTGACAGAGTGAGAATTGATAATACTGGACCACAGAGATGTGAAGACACAACCACAACTTCAAAAATATCAGTTCCCAAAGAAGACAATCCCATTTTTGAGGTGAAAAGTCTTGGAGATCCACCTCTTAAAGAGGTCAAACCTGATGTTGAAGAGTCCGGAGACAGACTTGATGAGATTGGACCACAAAGCTGTGATAACTCAAGTACAAATACAGAAATATCGATTACCAATAAAGGCAATCCCATTTTTGAGGACGTTAAGGTGGTGAAAGGTCTTGGAGACGGCCAATTCAAAGAGGCCAAGTCTTATATTCCAGAGTCCAGAGACGGACTGAAATTTGACGAGATTGGAGCTCAAAGCTCTGATTACACTTGTACAACTGCAGAATCATCTGTTCCAAATAAAGACAATCACATTTTTGAGGAAGTAACAGTCCTGAAAAGTCTTGGAAATACTAAAATGCCAGAATCCAGATACAAAGTGAGTTTTCATGAGAGCTGTGATCACACATGTACTACTACAGTATTATCGGATCTCAAAAAAGACAATCTCATTTTTGAGGACGTAACAGCGATGGAAGTTTTTGGAGATGGACCTCATAAAGAGGTCCAGCCTGATATCCCAAATTTTACAGCCAATATGAAGTTTGAGGAACAAGGACCAAAGAGGTGTGATCAGGAAGGCACGGTCCTAAAAACGGTGGTCCCCAAACCTTTTCATGAGAAAAATACCTCAACAAAATGTTTTAGAGATGCACCACAGAAAAATATCAGATCTGATGTCCCAGAACCCCAAAACGGAGAGAAGTTCTTGGACCGAGGATTTGGAAGCAATCTGGTCATCTCCAAACTGCACAAAGTTTACCAAGTGAAAGCGGTGCCAGTAGTACCGCCCAAGCCCCAATACTGCAAGCTAGCGGTACGTAGCCTGCGACAACAACAGCAGCAGCGAGACAGGAGGGACGCCGACTTATCGGACGATATCGGAGCTGCCTGTGGCAGGGACACGTCCCAGAACAACAGTCCTCTCAGCATGTGCTTCGACGAGGCCGTTGCCATCGCCACCATGAGGCGAGAAAAAGAACGCGAGTGCGAATGGGAACGGCAGTGGGAACGGCAGTGGGATTGGGTGGGGGAAGTACAGTGACTGTCCAAATGGTATTCACGTAATTCAAGCAAGAATTTTGAGTTAGCTTTTAATGTGAACTTCAGTTGACTTTCTTCCAAAGGTTCAATGTTTCAGCACTTTTTGCACAATCGTTTTGCTTTTATGGGACCTGAGACCTGATAGTTACCAACAAGTGTTGAGGTCAATTCCAATTTCCAAGTATTGCACTGTTGTAGAGTGAGAAAATGGATGGATGGATGAAAATAAAGCACAGGAGAATGTGTAGCAATTTTTGGGTTAATATAGAAGGTAGAATCTTTCGAATAGAGTACATTAGATTCCCACCAGGATCCACATTCCTTCCTGAGGTCTGGATAACAAGGTGAAATTGTTGTATGGCTGGGGTTATGGAAATTGGCAAATGCCTTCAAAACCTTTAATACCCCATATAAACGCATTAAAATAATAGTACATAGTAAATTGTGTATATGGTTAAACCAATATTATAACTAAATATACATGTAAAGGATAATTGAGATTTTATCTACCTTAGTGTGTTGGACTTGAGCTGGTCGAGTGGAGTAGCGGGTGGATGCAGAGACTGACAGTATTAGAATCCAAAGATATTTTTTAAACTTCGACATTTCCTTCAAATACTTTGTTGCTTTAATCACTTTGTTACCAATAGTCACAATCAATTGTTTGTCAATATTCTTTAGCGAGAGTAACGATACATGTGCCTAATTTGTATGTTTTAATAATCGCTAGCTTTTTTTTCCCATGGTTATCACATTTTGCTTCTCCTTTTAGCATCACTGCAAGTCTTGGGACCCATAGCAAAAATTATACAGTTGCCAAAAAAGTATTATATCATCGACTTACTAAGTCTTTAAGAAGCACACGAGATTCTGAAGTGAACGAAAAGATTAATTGTGGGTGGGAGTTCAGCAAATAGCATATGAATGAAGGAGAGACTTAAAATAAAATGTTGGCTATGTGAAATAATTTGTTGATGTATAGTGGAGAAAATGTCGTACTGACATGCCGAAAAAACACACTCTTCATTGTAAGGTAGGGATGCTGTGTTTGGATATTTCAGTAAATGTTGGTGTGTGTGCCAGATTGTGTATGCATCCATGTAAGCATTTTTTATCCGTGTTTTTTTTTTAAAGCATACAAACTTGTAAAAATGATGGCAGTTTTGGGTCAAAATGGTTGAATAAAGGGACTAGCAACCCCTGTGGCAATTTGAACTCACGTTCACTCAAATTACACATCCAGGATATTTTTGCGCACAAAGCACTGTGGGACTTGCAGTACAGAGACGAAGGATAAACACAAACTCCGGTTGACATTCTAAAAAAAACCTCATGTGTTTTTTTTTTCTACCCCACCGAGAAAATGCTCCAGTCCATATATAATGGATCCCACAGTTGTATCCACCCATCTATAGTGTCGGTAAGTCATAGATTAGAAATAAACATTGTGTTCACATTGGACATATAACATTTATTTGTACATGAAGAAAACCAACACCAGTCCATCTCATAAAATGTGAGCGGTATCTTTAACAAGTATGACAAAATGTAGATAACTATAAAAAAATATATCTATATAAGAGATAAGATTGTAACAATTTCCCACTGTAACATTTTAGCTAAAGTACCTGAATTCAAAAACTAGGGTGTTGCTGAGGCTTAAACCACCCAAAATAACTAGGACTGTCTAAAAACTCCTGTGTTTGATCCTTTTTGGACTAAAAGGATCTGAACATTCGATATTCGCTATATCAAAAGGGGGTTGGTTTTCTAAGCAGTCCAGCATTGGATTTTGTCCCAAACACTAAGCCCAAATCATCAAGGTCTGTTTTGAATTGGCAACACTGGTCCTGAAAAAGCCTTCTGAGGTCTACAACAGGAAATTCGACCGAAAGTTGATCAGAATGTTTCAGTCATGTGGAAATCATGGAATTTAAGACCATTTTAATGGAAATTGACCTCTAAAAAGTCAGGGACCGCCGTAAAGTTGCAAAAACGGGAAATAGAAAGACGTAACCTGATTTACGTTTTGTCTAAAAATGTTTACAACTACTTTGGAGGATTCCCTAGAGAACAAAGACTGAAAGACCAAGATCTTGCTGACAAAACCAGACGATTACACATCTTGAGGAGTCGTAAACCCCCAAAAACAAATGATCCAGGTCTAACCTGAAAACATGAGAATTGGTTTCAGACTGAACAACAAAAATATCAGAAAGAAAATGCCTTCCATTAGAAAGTAAAAAAACAAAGTAGGCTTGGGATTTGTCCCTAAAATATTTTGTAGGTTTAGATTGAGATATTTGACTTCAGCTAAAAGTCCTTTAGCAAGACAAAATAACTCAACCTTTCACCGTTTCTCCCAATATGTCAGTTTCCTATTTACATGAGTGCATTCTTTTTCACCCAAAAACCCTACAAAAGCAAGACCAGTTCTTATTTACATACTGTGTAAACTATTATTAATTGAAAGAAAGATCTACAAATCTAAATATAAAGTCCATCATCAAGGAGGACACTGGAATGTCGAGAATCTCGGCGACTGTGTTTCGGCTCTCTGTCACTTCCTGTCCTGTCCCTATCGCTTCCTCTCTTTTCCCTGTCGCTTCCTCTCTTTTCCCTACCGCTTCCTCTCTTTTCCCTGTCGTTTCCTCTCTTTTCCCTGTCGCTTCCTGTCCTGTCCCTGTCGCTTCCTCTCGTTTCCCTGTCGCTTCCTTTCCTTTGCCTGTGACTTCCTGTCCTGTCCCGGTCACTTCCTCCCCTTTGACTCTCGGCGCTTCTTAGATATCGCCTCTCGTCATCTGCGCTCATCTCAGACTTCATCCGGGTGCTCTTGATTCTGCTCATTTGATTTCCGTCGCCGTGGTTTTTGTCCTCATCTTCCGGTCTCCTGTGGTAACTTCTGTGGCTGGCCACGGTCCTGTCCCCTGAATAGTCTTTCTGGCTTGATCTATGACTATGGTATGGACCTTTCCAGTCATAAGTTTCTCTTGACTTGCTTACTTCTTCTGTACTTCCTGTCGTTTCTGTCCCCCAGTCCTTGGCTGGAACTTTGGTGTCTCGTTTATTATATCCACTGCTTCCTCTTTCCTGATTGGGCGCCTCACTGATATTCGCTCCTCCCTCTGAACTTCTCTCAGATTCCGGCTGCCTTCTGGAATCCCCTGTTCTGTTAAGCAGTTCATCCTCTTTGTACTTTTTGTCCTGCTCTGACTTCCTTTGAGGTTCTTTCGTCCCACCCGGCATGTCTGTTCCACCGTCCTCTGACCTTGGTTTGGTTTCTGCCATTTTGCCACGTGTCTCATCCGCGTTTTTTTCCTTCTTTTTGAGTTTTTCCTCCACTTTTTTAATTGCTGCAGACGCTTCTTTCTCTAATTTGTCCTTCCATGCTGTGGTCTGGTTTTCCTTATCCTTGTCGGTTTTGTCGTTTTTCCTGGACTCTTCATTCTTCTCCTTGGAGTCTTCCTCCTTCTCCACCGTTTTGGCCTCCTCAATCTTCATGTCCAGTTTTTCCTCCATGAGGTCCAGCTCCTTCTCCAGTTCCTCCAACTTCTTGGGATCAGACTCTAGGTCTTCGTCCACCTCCACTTCCACCTCTTCAATCTCTTCATATTCCTCCACCTCGATTCCGTCCATGGTCTTTTGCAGCTGCGTTTTGACTTTGTTGAGCTCCAGGAGGCCGTCTTGGAGCTCTTTGCATACATCCCTGATCTTGGACGCAAACTTGGTTTTTGCGCCTTTTCGTAGTTCGTGGGAGTCTTTAGCCAGGAAGAAAACATCCAGGGCCAGGAAGAGTGCCGACATGACTCCAGTGGTGACGCTGATGGCCTGAGCGGCTTTAGCTGCTCCGGCTCCTGCTCCCAAGACCTGCACGGTGCTTATGAGTTTGTCAGTATTGATCATAAGGGCTTTCCCGGCTCGCCCGCCTTCTTTCACCACGTGTTTTATATTGTGGTTCAGGGCCTTCTTTGCAGCACTTTGCGAGTATTTCTCAAAGTCCCACTCCTGCAGGGTGTCTATGCCCTCCTGCACGAAATCCATACACTCTCGGATGTCTTTGATCTGCTCCTGGTAGTCCTGGATCATCTTCTCCACTTTTTTGCGATCCATGTTGGAGTGGACGGCGTCGGTGATGTTGGCCGTTGCCGAAGTGATGCTGCCGGCCGTCGCCACGCCGATGCCGACGGCCGTGACGATGATGGAGGCGCCGAAGGTGAAAGGAGCCAGAATGAGGCCCGTGATGGTCGTCAGGCTGCCGGCCACGCTGGCCACGCCGCCTCCGACTGCAGCCGACACGGTTTTTTTGTGGAACTGGTCGGCCAGGTCGGCGATGGCCAGCAGTTCGAGGATGCAGTGCTGCAAGGACGCCCCCCGCTGGTTGAAAAGGCGCACAAACAGGCGAGCCGCCATGTAGACACGATCAGCCGCTTCCTCCATTGCTCTGCAGAAAATGACAAGAATTGTGTCAGAATTGAAGAAAATACCGTAAATTCAGGACTATAAGCCGCTACTTTTTTCACAAACTTTCAAGCCTGCGGCTTATTCAGTGATGCGGCCAATTTATGTAATTTTTCTAACGGCCGCCAGCGGCGCTCGAGTACAAGAGGTAAGATTTAGACTGCAACTTCTTATCTTGTGCACAAATTAAATTAGCGTAGACATATACTCATCATGCAAATTGCAAAAAAAAAAAAAACACATGACGAAACTCTCAAGCTACACGTATTCGAGCAGTCCGATATAAAAGGAAACTTCACTTAGCGAGCGTGATGCTAGCGTGTTATTTATTAGGGGAGCGTGGGACACCGTCTATATGACAAAGTCTCTTTCCCACACTGAAGGGAGACGACTTTGATGACATCGTTTATAAAAAGGAAGATAAGGACAGTTTGCCGTGCTTATTTCAAGTGCAGTATGTTTTTTTTAACAAAGCTGTTTGCTGTGTTGAGAGCGTGTTGCTAGTAGCGTTTTGCTACCCTTCACAGGCACGGTTTGGGATGAAAGTTGTAATATTATTATTAAAGCTTTGAAAAGTCTCTCGGTGTACCGTCTTTCTTTGTAAATATGTGTAACCATGTATAATATGTATTTGCAACTGTATATTTTTGTAATTTATTTATTTTAGAAACTTATTCTGATATGTTTTGTACGAGCAAATGAGAAAGAAGGGGCGGGGCAAACGCGGGCTGACGGGAAGTGGAGTAAAGGTGAGACGTGTTTGTGGACGCGGCCGATAATAGTGGATATATATTTTTCCCACCCTTACCTTTGGAAATATACACTTTTTTCCTTGGATTACTTTCAACGGCCACCCGGACTCTGCAGGTCTGCATTAAATCATAAGTACCGGTATCATTTTCCATTCAGTTTGCCGGCTGTGTTTTTTGCTCTTATTCGGGTATTGGTTAATTTCGTGTTCCTTAGCTTGGCCTTTGCCATGACCTTTGATTTTTGCAATCCGGAGATGGAATAAGAGCTTGCTCTGTCCACTCCACGCATCAGCCCGGTATTGCAGTACCTCCGGGAACGGTGCATTCGCAATGATCGCAACAAGGCTATAGGGCTAGGACCTTAGCTTAGCCTTTTGGCTGAGAGTAAGTGTCCCGGCTCCTAGGCTTTGTAGCGTATAATGAACTGACCGATAACGGATAATGGATAATGAATAACGAAGATAGATCAATAACCCTTAAAAACCCCAAACCCCAATTTCGTGTTCGAATTGTGTTTTATCAATGTGGGCGCATGCGGCTAATATACAGGTGCGGCTTGTGTATGTACAAAATCTGTTTTCCTCCTGAAATGTGGTGGGTGCGGCTTATAATCAGGTGCGCTCTATAGTCCGGAATTTACGGTAATTGTTGATTTTAGTTGTCATAATAATCCAATTTAAAGTTATTTTCGAATTTCCAGTAGACCCCCGGGAAATGGTGATCCCACCTTACTATGTTTGCACTTCACAGCATTTTCATGATTCCGTGAAGCAAACCAATAGCAGACCAGCGTTATATACGACGTTGACCGATGGCAGACAGGCAGCTTTGAGACTTAATTATGTCCTTTCACACCAACATCGCAAAGTTAATTTTTGAAGTCTTCGGTAACGTCAAATAATTTATTGATGTCATTGAGTGGGAGGAAATGCCATAAAGATAGACTGAAAACCTCTTATTCCACACTGTAAAGTGAAAACATTATTAGGTACGTGTTGTTTATTTTATACATTTATTCACTCATTTTAGGCAGTTATATTCTTTGTGTACTCGCGAAAATATCATCTAAATCATAACAGAATGCCTGAAAGGGAGTGGGACGAAGAGAATTTTTTGTTGATGAGGTATGGTGGGGAAAATGACGTAAAGAGGGGCTGAAAAACATGTTCTTCAACACTATAAAGTGAAAATAGTGTAAGGTGGGGTATTTTTATATCACATAGTAGGCAAAGTGTCATAATGAGCAGCTGAAAATATCTAATTCAAAACTGTAAAGTGCTGTATTGTAATGCCAACTCAAATTGTTGATGAAGCACACGAGATTCTGAACTGTACGAAGACAGAGAAAGGCATTGTCCGAGTCAGTTTAGCCAATAGCTGACCAGCACTTTATACAAGGCCAACTACCTCCCACAATGGCTTTCTCTTCTTCAGTTCACACCTTGAGTAAAAACTTTGTGTGTTACAATACAGTATTTTTAACTGTGACCCCCTCCCCCAAGCCCCCTCTGCATCCACTCGCTAATCCACTTGACCAGCCCAAGTCGTATCAAACCAAAGTCCAATATCTTTTTTTTCTTTAAATCTATATGTTTTTAAGACATATTTATTTATATTAAGTGAGATTACCTCATGTGGGGCCGCTTCTAAAGGTTTATTCATTTTTGTCATGCCAAGGTTTTTGAGTTTTCCCAGCCCTCAGGTAGGTTTCAGATCAGGGGATGGTGCAACACTTTGATCCTTTTTATGATTAAGGGCTATACGAATAATTGTGACCTGACTATACTATTTTGTTATTTTAATGTTTTCATCTGGGGTACTAGGGTTTGGAGCTATTCAACATAGGTTTCTTTCCCCCGCTATACAGCAAGTTTACTTTACGATCCACACCTCAGAACGGATTAATGTCGGGGTCTACTGTATTCCAAAGTTTAATATAATAATAGTAAGTAGCATACATTCCCTCCTCATCTTCTTGGAAATTAGCTGTCTCGTTCCACTCGGCCCAGCCTGTACAGAAAGAAAGTCAACAAGGACCATAAGACCAAGGAGGAAAACACGTTCCACGTTTTTTGCACTTACCTTCAACATTTTTCCACCAATCCATCAAGCCGTCATTCTCCTGAAGAAAATAAGCAACGCTGAAACTTCAACCCAATGATGGTGGTCATAACTTAAAACACACCTCCTCAGAGTCCAGAGGGTTTCCCCCTGCCGAGAATGTTGCCATCTCCACTGGCTGGACTTCCACTGTGCTTTGCTAGGAACAAATTATGTTTATTAACCTTCTTGATGAGCATCTATCATAAAACATTGACACAATACTTTGGTTACACTCTAACAAAAGAAGAAAACCTAACCTGGGTTGGGTTCATCTCCTGCATCTCCACGCTCTCTTCAATGATGGGCATCGTTTCTTGCGCCTGTGAAGAAAATTTACAAGGAAAGGAGTTTTAGCCTAGGAGGTCTAGGAATTCCTAACAATACTGTGGCCCAGATGAGACATCTTGAGGTCATGTTTATTTGTAAAGCCCTTAATCACAAGATGTTTTAAAGGGCTGTTCAGACTACTATGACACCGCCCCGATGTAAAACCTACATGAGGGCAAGGAAAATAGAGCAGATTCCTCCATTGGAAAATACATTTGGGTGTCATCTGCATAGCAATAGAAACTAATAATATATTTGCGAATAATACAATCAAACGGATGTGTATAGTAGCTGAAAAGAAGGGGACCAAGTACTGAGCCCTGCGGAACGCCGCAGGTAACTAAAAGGCACAGAGTTCATAACATAGCATTGTGTTAGATACACAATGCATCCCATCTGCGAGGTAGGATCTGAACCATGAGAGGACAGTTCCTACAAGATTTCGAGATCAGAGGTCACTAACATGGTGTCCGTGGTCAACAGGTAGCACCCTAAGAACACCTGAGTAGCTTGCTAGTGATGGGTCATTGTGATTTTCTAAGGGATTTGATTTCAAACTGGTGTGAGGTTTTAGTGGTTCAGAACCCAATTTGAACCCTTATTCAAATGCCAACAACCCAGTGATAGCATAATAGTAACTCATAAACATAGTGATAAACTTGATAACTTGTTATTTTAGAAATATCAAACCGGTAGTCCTTTGCGCTAATCAGGAACAAAAAAAAGTAGCTACAAGTTTCAAAACATTGGATATTGTAATACATTTCACTTTTTAAAAAAAAGTTCTTTAGCTTAACCGCGTTGGTGACCCCTGCAAATTTGAAAATATGGTCACATTTTTTCAAACCCACAAAATCAACTGTGTTGATAAGGACCTAAGAAATGTGGGTTACATTACGAAATAATTAAATATGACTTATGTTGTTTAGAACAACATTCTGTGATTTTTCACATAAAACCACAGAAAATTGACGGAGCATTTATTCATATTTTCCTTGATAGTAGGGTGCGAAGTTTGTGGTTTCCCTAAAAAGTTGAAAGTTAAATAGTTTCTCTGTTAAGTATGTGTTAACAATGCCCATCTGAGTCCAAAGAGCCTTTATGCTTTGTTTTCCATTCTGCTTTTATCCTACTTTTATCAAGCCTGTCCTAGGCGGAACAAACTCCCAAAAAGATGAAAAAAAAAAAGAGTTTATTTAAGCAAAAAATACACCCAAATCATGTGATACTCTACCGCCATCTCCCGGCTTAAAGTGGTGATTGCAGCCTTGAGTTTCCAAATGCCGTACCCCACCTCAATTCAAGGTTAATTTTGAGTATTTCTCAAATGCTGATCTTTGTTTCGAAGGGCATTCATTCCTCATACTTTTTGTGAGTCTACTCATGATAAACATTACAATTTTCATAATAAGAAATGAAATTAAAAACGCTTTCGCTTACCTGCGATGAGTTGAGTTTTGGGAACTTGGGACGAGTCATCTTGATTCTAAAAGACACGACCTAAAAAGGAGGTAGAACGATCGAGTGAGGTAAAGAATTTTTGGCAGCTACAAAAGAAACACCTACTCGTCTTTTCTTCTTGATGGTTTTCCTTCTTTTGAGCCCGCCGCCTGGAGGTGGCACCGCGTCTTCCTCGCCATCCTCATCCTGCCAACATATGTACAGAATAAGAATTACAATTAGTATCGTCTTTAGAGAAATACTTAGTGAACATTGCTTACAACGGGACTACACGTGGCAAGATAAACATTTAATGAAAACTTTTTTCTTATTTTTGCACAAAGTGAATTTCCTGAAACACTGCATGTCTTTTATAGTTTCAATCTTGCCGATTTTGGCAAAAACTGAAATATGTCAGCTCAAAATATTAGAATTTTATAAAATAATATACTAATAGCAGTGTCTGAAACCCGTAATTGGAATACAGAAAACAAGGAACTTTATCATAATATTTTCATTTTCTGAGACACAATCTATTTACATGCCACAATTTTCCTGGAACTTAAACTACAGAGTCAAATGATCCATGCAAACCCTTGCTTATTTGCCAAAATAAGCCTCTAGTGTATTGGTTGAGTTCTCTGGGACATTTCCATTTTATTTTCTGCCACCATTGCGAAAATGCCACAGTTGTATCCATACTATATAGTGTAAGTCAACACTTCTGGCAAGCCACGTATGAGCACGATATGTAAATGAATGGGAAGCAACAATGGACAAACAACATATTTTTTGCGAAACGACATTGCTCATGGTTACCTGCGTTTGAATTACCGTAAATTCCGGACTATAAGCCGCTACTTTTTTCCCTAACTTTCAACCCTGCGGCTTATTCAGTGATGCGGCCAATTTATGGAATTTTTCTAACGGCCGCTAGCGGCGCTCGAGTGTTGCTACCATTAACTGCCCTGTCAAAGCTATATTATTATTATCAAAGCTTTGAAAACTCTCGGTGTACCGTCTTTCTTTGTAAATATGTGTAACCCATGTATAATATGTATTTGCAACTGTATATTTTTGTAATGTATTTATTTGTATTTATTTTAGACACTTATTCTGATGTTTTGCACAGATGAACGAAAAATGAGGGGCGGAACAAACGCGGGGTGCCGAGTTTAAGTGGGGACAGCTAAAGGTGAGGGACAGACAAGGAAAGAAGAGGGGGTAAAAAGTTGGTTAAAGAAAAAGGAGTTGCGTGAGAAAATGTGTTGATCTGATATATTTTTCCCACCCTTACCTTTGGAAATATACACTTTTTTCCTTGGATTACTTTCAACGGGACCTGGACTCTGCAGGTCTGCATCAAACCTTAAGTACCGGTATCATTTTCCGTTCAGTTTGCCGGCTGTGATTTTTGGACAGTGGACTTTAATGAAGGACATTTAGCGTCAATCGCGGGACTTGCAGTCGGGTTTGGGTTAATTTTGTGTATGTGTTACATGTTTAAATGTGGGCGCATGCGGCCTATATACAGGTGCGGCTTGTGTATGTACAAAATCGGTTTTCCTCTTAAAATGTGGTGGGTGCTGGTTATAATCAGCTGCGCTCTATAGTCCGGAGTTTACGGTACTCTTGCATACGGTGTTATTTGTTTGTCACTACACAAATAAACAATAACTTTAGATTGCTCCAATCAGCAACCAAGAAACAAAAGGCGATTGAATATAAAGGCGCTTGTAAAGTGACGTCGTAATTCCGTGATATACGTATTTATCCGTGGAACTTATGAATAGAAAGAAATCCATGATGCACAGCAGATGTGAAAATTCAACCGTGAAATGGCGAAGGAAAACGGTATAATCTCGTGTGATCTCATCCAATCCAACCTGTTTGTCCGCAGTTTTGGGCGTTCTCTTGAACATGCCGGCGAATCCTCCTTTTTTCTCCTGTTGAGAATTCAAACGCTTGTATCATGTATACGCAAGTCAGCCATACTTACTACTCTTCCTAATGTTTGGTCTCTTAAGGCATCCGTCAATGGCACACAGTCCGAAATCGTGCACTCACCTTGGCGGTGGCAGCTTCGAGGAGATTGACAGAACTGCCTGATAGTTCATCTCCGGATAAGTCGTCCTTGAAGGGAGAAATATGTTAGATTTTTCACTTGTAAGTCACACAACATTTAGGGACAGTATGCAAATCATAAATACCGTATTTTTCGCACTATAAGGCGCACCTAAAAGCCTTTATTTTTTTCAAAAGCTGACCATGCGCCTTATAATACAGTGCGCCTTAAATATGGATCAATATTAAGTCGCAAAGTCTTGTAACTAAGGCAAGCAGCCACCGACTAGATTTTACCCCGAAGGCGAAGTAGTCCACGGTTTATGCTGGGATTTATATACCGGCGTTTCATTTCCCAACCAATGCGTCAATCATCATTTGAATCAGTCACTATTGGCTAAAGTTATTCGGAGGTAAAGGGGGCGGATCCTTTTGATCATTTACAGGCTCGCATAGGCTAAAGGGGCGAAACAAAGCCTGCAATTGGCCGAAAAAGATGAATGTGAATCACACGTTGGGTTGCGCTACGGCATAGAGAAAACATTTTTTACTATTCTGTATTTGTAAATATTTTACTCTCCTGGATTTACTACACTCACCGGTTGTGGGGAGACCATGGTTACGTATCATTATTGAACGTGATGGCTGCAAGAGAACTTAGGTGAGCTATGCGGCATTTTATTTTCCCTGTATCTAGTTTTAGTTTTTCCTTGACCTCATGCAGGTTTAAGATCAGGTGAGGGTGTAATAATAGTCTGGAGTAGTCTGTGGTCTGTGCAGCCCTTTGAGACTCCTTGTGATTAAGGGCGAGACAAACAAACACGACTTGACATTACTTTAAAACTGTTCAGTTTGTTTAAAGCTAAAATTGTTTTGTATTTTATAATTTCTTTGTAGCTCTGTGAATATTTTTTATTTATATTTCATGTGTTTTTCAGGGATCCCTGCAAAACATGTGACATTACTAATTATTAATCAATTTGGTGCATTATGTCTTTATTTTATTGAAATTATATAATTTAAAAACAAAAAAAATCTGAGGATCTGGAAGTCTCAGTGAGCTGAGCCCAAGAGCCAGTTTTCTAAATAGAGCAGACCTCTTGGGTGTGACCAGTAAGGGGTGGTAAGGCTTCACATGACAACACCTCAATGAACAGTCCACAGAGCAGGTCTGCTGGCGTCATTTTCAGGCACTTTTTATGTTGTGTTTTTTTTTTTCATTTATTGCGTGGTCTATAGAGTCAGACTGCCAAGAAACAGGCAACTGCAACATTTTCAAACAATTTTAAGCACTTCACCAAAATTACAAACATTTTCCTGACCTTGAAAACACAACATTAAAATTTAAGGATTTCAAGCACCCGTACAAACCCTGCATATAAATTGTTCCCACTCTGTGAAAAATCACTTCACATGGGTGTTTATGGAAATGATTTGCTGCAAAATAAATCGAGGGAATATTTAGTTTGTAGTCCTAAAACTCACCTTATTGCTCTCGTCTTCTTTGTCATCGCTGAGAGGATCCTGCAAGAAAAACACGACGTGAGTTTTCAGTTGCCTACAAAAGTAAAAGGTGGTCTGATGAGGTCACCTGAGTAGCAATGGAGCGAGCCGCCGGTTTGGGAGACTTTTTGAACATGCCCGCAAAACCTCCCGTCTTTTCCTGTTGATTCCATTTTGTGTCACAAGAATTGAAGTGGGTCGAGCATGAAGAGTTTTTATTTTTTTATTTTTTAGTACCTTTGGTGTTTTTTCGTCTGTTAAATTTTCAGTGCTGGCCGATAATAATTTTTTGTCGTCATCACTGTTTGAATCCTAGGAGAAACAATACAAATCATAAAAAATAGAATAAAACTACATACAAGGACGCTCCCCTACTTACGCCCATTCGACTTATGAAAAACGGTAGATACGAACATTTTTTTCGAGATGTCGAAAAATATCCGGACGTTGCCGCAATTTAGATTTTGTATAGTGTGAACCTTTTTCCAAGTACAGGACAGTGTGGTAGCGCTGTGAGAGGTCACCCAGCATCCACCCCGAAGAAGAAATCCGGTTTTTAGTTCGTGTGTAAACATACGACGTGTACTGTGTCTCTAGCGCACAAAGAACTTTCACGTTTTCATTGTTTAATATCTCGTGCATCCATTCAGTATGGTTGGTGTAAAGCGTAAAGAAATGAAATGAAAAATGAAATGATGTGCATTATAGGTTCAGTGTCTTACCCAAGGACACTTCGACATGTAACACGGAGGAGCCGGGATTCAAACTGCGATCTCTTGATCCCAAGACGAGCGCTCTGCCTCCTGAGCCACTGCCGCCCCTCATTTCATGTCATTTAATTTCATTATATGCAAATGAAGAAGAGGCGAGCCGTTTCTTTTTAAATGAAAGTGGAATAAGAAAGCTTGATGCGGTTGAGAAAATGGTCGGAACGCTTTCTTCGGCCACTTTTTACCACGGAGGAGGACCTCTTCAAGCGCATCTTCCAAAAGTAAGTTAAACTCAACTTTATTTTTCTTTATAGAGCATATTATTTTTAGTACAAAACAATACAGGTTACCTTTACAAGCTTTAAACATACTTATATAAACCTTAAACATACAAAATATAGCACGGACAAACTCAACTTAGGAACGAACCTATCTCGTTCATAAGTAGGGCAGCGTCTGTATGACAACGACAAAAAATAAAAATAGCGATAATATTAGAGTTTTAACCTCATCGGGAGCTTTTGGAGCTCTCTTGAACATGCCACTGAAAATGCTTTTTTCCTAAACCAAGAAAAAAAAAGACGATTATGAAATACACAACAAAAAAAGAAACAAAGCAATCCAAGAATATAAATGAAACAAAATGTAAAGAGATTTAAGTCTCAAAATAACAAACCATTTTATTTAATTTGAGATCATTTTAAGACGGAAATATTTTAAACCTCAATTGTATTCAAAAATGCATTTAACATTTAAATGAAGTCATTTAAAAAAAAAAAAGTTTATGAGATGTGACAGTGATGTACCAGCTGTTTTATTTAGATAAAAAACACAATATCAGACCATTAAAGTATTGTTATTATCAATCACATATTTTCAAAAACACACAAAAATTTTGGAAAAAAATATAAAAATATAATTTGAAAATGCAAATTCAAACCAAAAGCCAGGAAAATATGTCTATATCATTAAAAAAAACAAATCTCAAATTCAAACAAAATGTACATAAACAAACAGAAATATCGATACAACTTTAAGTTTATTTGCATTTCAATCATACTTATTTAGCTAAAAACACTAAAAAATATCTTAAAATGTATTGATATAATTGTAAATAACAATTTAAATAAAAGGCAATTAAATAATTGATTTGGAAATACAAATACAAAATAAATATTTAGATAAAAATACAAACAAAAATCATAGAAGATTAAAATATTGAAATAAACTTAAAATGCAAATTAATTTAATTTTAGATAAAACCCCAAAAAAAAAATATTAGAAAATTAAAATATTGATATAACTTCAAAATGCAAACAAACTAAAATATATTTCAATTTAAATACAAACAAAAGTAATCACATCAATACTAATACAAAAATATGTTTGGACAAAACAACAAAAATAATAGAGTAAATAATATAAATATTGTATTTTAAAAATACATTTAAATAAATTTACATTTATTCAGACAATAATACAAGCAAAAATAATGAATCTTAAGTGATCTAATGAACAATTTAGAGCTGAAAACAACAATACTATGATTTAAATTATAATAAAAATAAATATATATATATGTATTTTTCAATGTGACCATTTGCCGTTATATTTAAAAAACAGAAAAATAAATATTAGTATCTGAATAACAATAAAATCCTTTAAGAATTAAAGATGACTATAATAGGGCTTTTCACCTTACCTTAGCGTTGCCATTTTCCGACAAATTGTCGTTACTTGCAGACTTCTCTTTGTCCTGGAATGACAAACATGTGCGATTTAATATATTTCAAAAGCGTGGAACTTATAACTATATAAAACAAACTCACCCGTGCACCCTGATCATCTGCAGATGCTTTGTTTGCACTTTTCTTGAGGCCGCTAAAGAGCCCCCCTTTTTCCTGCACGTCATAACAACAGCGTCCCCCATAGGTCAAACATGGAACATTTGAAATGAATTATAAAATTGTCTTAATTGACAATAATAAGAAAGTAGTGAAACATTGTTTGCGACGAGATTAGACACGGCACTCCGGGGTATACACGTAATAAAGACTTAAAAGAGAAAAATAATATAAAAGAATGTCAGAATTGTCCTACCTCATCATCCAAGTTGTCAGTGCTGGAGGATCTTTTGAAGAGGCCGGAAAATCCTCCTTTTTTGCCCTTAAGACACAATTGCAAGGTCAAACATAAACCTGGCAAAAGCATAAGTTTTTATTTTAACTTATTATTTTGGAACCTTGGGGACGTTTTCAGTCAAATCCTCAATGCTCCCAGATGTCACCGCTTCACTTTTGACCACAGCTTCCTATTATCACAACATTCATTTTTAAACGTTTTCCCAAAAAATAAAAGCACAAATGATTTTTGATTGCAGCACCTTGAATGAATGAATGAAAACTTTTATTTCGAACATTAAAATAAAAACAGGACAAAAACAATGAGTCAACAACAAAATAATGTCACATAACATGTTCGAAAAGGGGTAGTCAGAAGCAGATGCTTATTTTTCCTACCCCTTTATCTTTCCTATTAAATACATTTTACAAATCCTCCTTTCCTCTTATGTCTAATACAACAAAATCTCATGGATATACTTATTACATAGGTCAGATATCAATAATTATAATAATTACAATAATCACAGATTTTATACACTAATCTTCGTAATAGCCTTCCCTCAACGGCATGATGCGCCTAGTTACCAAATGTCACTGCGGCACCAATGATAATAACAACAATAAAAATAAACAGTTCGGATATAATAATAGCAACAATAACAACAAGTTAACCATAGTTTTAAACGCAGTATTTCCAATCTCCCTCATATCTCATTTTCTTCATCCCTGTATTTCGCCAGTAATGCTTTTTTTGTATTTAAATTTGAACACATGGATAGTTGGACATTGTTTGATCTCATCTTGTAAATTATTCCAAAGTTTGACTCCACACACAGACACACACATACTTTTCCTGGTTGTTCTCACCTTTGGGATTTTGAATTTACTACAGCCCCTCAAGTTATAATTTCCCTCTTTCCGAGTGAATCATTTTTGTATGTTTTCGGGCACTATGTTTTTGATGATCTTAAATAACAGTTGTGAAGTGAAAATGTTTATTAAAATCATCCAATTTTAATAATTTGGACTGCATGAATAAAATATTGGTATGATCCCGATATCCTACCTTGTCGCCCTCTGCAGGCTTCTGGGGCTTCTTGAAC
This sequence comes from Urocampus carinirostris, assembly GCF_059441175.1. NCBI lineage: Eukaryota > Metazoa > Chordata > Actinopteri > Syngnathiformes > Syngnathidae > Urocampus > Urocampus carinirostris. The sequence continues at coordinate 58,423,223 of NC_142349.1, read as the reverse complement.
ATGTTGCCGAATTTATTTTTATCCTATAAAAGAAAATATATCAAAGAATAAACTTGACAATACCGAATTATATAAGGATTTGATACTCTTTCCAGGCTGATACCGATACTCAACTCTTGATTAGTTGTTGATGTCATTACCAGATACTAATATCAACAATGGGCAGCACGGCGGCGCAGTGGTTAGCGCTTGTGCGGCACAGTTTGTATGTTCTCCCCGTGCTTGCGTGGGTTTCCTCCGGGCACTCCGGTTTCCTCCCACATTCCAAAGACATGCATTTCAGGTGAATTGGCCGGTCCAAATTGTCCCTAGGTGTGAATGAGCGAATGAGTTGTCTGTCCCTGTGTGCCCTGCGATTGGCTGGCAACCAGTTCAGGGTGTCCCCTGCCCACTGCCCGATGATTGCTGGGATGGGCTCCAGCCCCCCGCGACCCTACTGAGGATAAGCGGTGCAGCTAATGAGATGAGATGAGATGAATATCAACAACACACAAAATCAAAAATCAATTCCCACTTATCTTCAAAAAAGACATTTTTAGAGAAATACCTTGATATTCTAACATGATTTATTATTTTTTGATGCAGATACTGATAACAAAACGATATTTGATTAGTTGTTGATGTTGTTACCAAAGACTGATAAACACATATTCCCTCCCGCCATTATTTTGTGGATACCAATACCAGATGCTGGTATCAGCAACACAAAAAAAAAATCCCTTCCCACTACCCACAACATTATATTTGATTAGTTGTTGATATCGATACCGGATGCTTATATCAGCAAGCCAAATAATTACATTCTCGTTCTCCTCAAAAAGCATATTTGATTCGTGTTTGATGCTGATACCGGAGACTCATAACACTTCAAAAAAATATTTCCTGTTCCCCCTATAATAATATCTGATTAGTCAATGATACCGATACCGATAACACAAAAAAAGAAAACACATAAAATGATATTTGATTAGTCTAAGACAGGGTTGTCAAACAGGCGGCCGGCGGGCCGAATCAGGCCCGCTAAGGGATTGAATCCGGCCCACGAGACAACACTCAGAGAAGCTCAAGAAAAAAACGAGCTGCATGTTGAAATATGTCCACCTGATGTTGCCAAGGCCAGGTACCTCTCACAAAGACGCTGTACTCTCTCTTTTCCTCCCTATTTCTCTCTCTCTGTCTCACTCTCTTTTTCACTTTCTGTGTCTCTCTTCTTCTCTTTCTTTGTTTCTCTTTGTCTCTTTCTCTCGCCGTGTCTTTTCCCTTCTTTTGCTCTCTTCCTTTTTTCCTTTTCTCTCATTTTCTCTCTTGCTCTTGCTTTCCCCTCGTCTCTCTCTCCCCTTCTCTTTTCTCTCATCTCTCTCTATTTGTCTTTGGATTTCTTTCTTTATCTTTGTTTCCCACTCTCACAATTTCTCTATTCATTTTGTTTCTCATGTTCTCTCTCACTTTTCTCTCTGTCCGTCTTTTACACCTTAGGTGGCAGTAGCTCTGGTGTGTGTGAATGAGTAAGTGTAAAGCACACTGTAAAGCACTTCTTTGTCTCACCCTCTCACTTTATCTCTCCCTCACTTTCTAGTATTTCTTTCTCTCCATTTTTTCTTTCTCTCTAATCTACTAGTCAGGACCCAGTGAATTTTTGTTCTATCGTGTGGCCCCCAGAGTTAAAATGAGTTTGACCTCCCCTGGTCTATGATGCTGATACCACACACAGATATCAGCAACATAATACAACTCCCTTCCCACTTCCCAACATATTAAATTAGCCGCTGATGGCGATACCAGTTACTGGTATTAATAACACCGAAAATTCCCTTCTTGCTATCATAAATATTAATATTGTTTAAGTGTGGATGCCGATGCCATAAATCGATATCAACAAGCAAATGTTTCCTTCATGCTCCACCCAAAATTATGTTTGAAAAGTTAGTGATGCTGATACCGTTAACTGATATTAACACAAACAATTCTCTTCTCCCTCCCCCCAAAATTATATTTGATAAGGGGTTGATGCTGGTACTAAATACTGATAACAGGATAAATTATCTTCCTGCCCCCCCCCCAAAAATATATATATATGATTAGTTGTTAACAATACCAGATACTGATATCAAAAACGCAAAAATGTCCTTCTTGCTCTTCTTTCCAAAATGATATTTATAATGAAACAATAATTTCCCATAAAATCGCAAGAAGTAAATGGCAATTTGTAATTTCACTAATTTTAAGTTCCTGATTATAAAATTGCCACTAGAGGGCTTTGTGATTGTCGCAAGCACTATATATGATACCTTAAATTAAGTCTGCTATCAGTAGTCACCTACTTCTATAAGACGCAAAATTTAATGTTAAAAAACAGAAACAAAGTATCAAATTAAAAAGGAAAAAACACAAATGAGTAAACTAAAGGTTTTATATACCTATATATATTTTCACTTGAAAAATGAATTTCTTGAAAATTATTTCAGAAAAAAAAAAGAAAAAAAAAAAATCAAGCAATAAATTTACCTTGGAACTACTTTTCTCGGCCACATGGTCACCGACTGCATGCCTGGCAGTGACCTCGTCCTTGCCCTCCTTTTCCTCATCTTCGCCATCCTCAAAATCAAAA